>NW_024061328.1:0-148013 GCF_016432855.1 Salvelinus namaycush | reverse complement strand
CCCCCCCCCCCCCCCCCCCCCCCCCCCCCCCCCCCCCCCCGCACCCCCCCGAACGGCCCCCATTAACATTTTGCGCCCCACCCCACACCCCTCCACCCCGAACATGCCCCATTAACATTGCCCCCCCATGCCCTCCCCCCCCCCCCCCCCCCCCCCCCCCTATTCCGAACAGGCACCCATTAACATTGACGCCCCCTAATCCGAACAGGCACCCATGATAACATTGCCCCCCCCCCCCCCCCCCCCCTCCGACCCGGCCCCCGAACATTCCCCATTAACATTGCCCCCCCCCACCCACCCCCCGAACAGGCCCCCATTAACATTGCCCCCCCCCCCCCCCCCCCCGAACAGGCCCCCATTAACATTGCCCCCCCCCCCCCCCCCCCCCCCCCCCCGAACAGGCCCCCATTAACATTGCCCCCCCCCCCCCCGAACAGGCCCCCATTAACATTGCCGGGGCTGTAGTGGAGCGGGTCGAGAGTTTCAAGTTCCTTGGTGTCCACATCACCAACAAACTATCATGGTCCAAACACACCAAGACAGTTGTGAAGAGGGCACGACAAAACCTTTTCCCCCTACAGGAAACTAAAAAGATTTGGCATGGGTCCTCAGATCCTCAAAAAGGTTCTTAAAATAGAAATAGAATGAAACAAACATATATTTTTGCTCTATTATAGTGGCCACTGTAGCAGACATCGATTAAGTGCACAAGGCTACATGTCTGCAAAAATAAAGGTCACTGAGTTAAATAAACTATAATCCCCCTCACTCACACGTGCCACTGTCAAGTTCAACACAACAAAAACCATATCTTTGGGCTACACTGCAGGTTATTGCACTGTACACTTTCTGCCTGTGGACATCTGTTCTACAATGTGCCAGCAGAGCAGGATACCCTTTGTTGGCATAATTGATCTCTTTCAGGCATACCTGGCATACCCTTTCAATCCACTGTATTGATAAAGTGAGAAAGAGGGAAAGTGTGTGTGGTTCCTTTCACCTCTATAGCGGCATCCATCTTAAGTCAGGCCCAGCTCCAGCTACACTTCATCCCTGAATCCACTTGTTTAACAAGCAACGCCTAATTTTCACCTAACTCTCTCATTCTGAAAATTAACCACATACTGTAGAGGGAAAACATTAGTTCACAGATAGTGGTTAGATCGTTAACTAGTTTCACACAGATTGCCAGGCTCCAGTAAGCAACTAACACGTTTTAACTTGAGGAGTGGCAAGGAGTCGTATACCAGTTAATACTATAGCGAATTGGTTAGGTTACTAATGTTAGCTCATCTGATGTTGTAACGTTAGCTAGCTAACGTTAGCTGTCTGACTTTATTAGCATGCAAATTTTCACACCATAAACAAAATTATTTGATCCGTTAAGTCTGCTAATGTTAGTCAACATTTCTCTGGTTAGCTAATGGAGAATTTGATCCATGCTAGCAAGATACTGAACAATGCTAATACTTGTTCAACCACACTTTCTCCCTCACCTCAAACTTTCCAAATGCCAGTAGTTTTTCGGGTTACAGCTCATGAAGTACGCGTCATCACCTTCTCACACCCATCTCTGTGGCCAGGCTTCTCAACTAACGTTACCTCTTCCTTATCGTTCAGGGGATGTGATGCTGTAACCTTCTCACACCCATCTCTGTGGCCAGGCTTCTCACCTAACGTTACCTCTTCCTTATCGTTCAGGGGATGTGATGCTGTAACCTTCTCACCCCTGTCTCTGTGGCCAGGCTTCTCAACTAACGTTACCTCTTCCTTATCGTTCAGGGGATGTGATGCTGTAACCTTCTCACCCCTGTCTCTGTGGCCAGGCTTCTCAACTAACGTTACCTCTTCCTTATCGTTCAGGGGATGTGATGCTGTAACCTTCTCACCCCTGTCTCTGTGGCCAGGCTTCTCAACTAACGTTACCTCTTCCTTATCGTTCAGGGGATGTGATGCTGTAACCTTCTCACCCCTGTCTCTGTGGCCAGGCTTCTCAACTAACGTTACCTCTTCCTTATCGTTCAGGGGATGTGATGCTGTAACCTTCTCACCCCTGTCTCTGTGGCCAGGCTTCTCAACTAACGTTACCTCTTCCTTATCGTTCAGGGGATGTGATGCTGTAACCTTCTCACCCCTGTCTCTGTGGCCAGGCTTCTCAACTAACGTTACCTCTTCCTTATCGTTCAGGGGATGTGATGCTGTAACCTTCTCACCCCTGTCTCTGTGGCCAGGCTTCTCAACTAACGTTACCTCTTCCTTATCGTTCAGGGGATGTGATGCTGTAACCTTCTCACCCCTGTCTCTGTGGCCAGGCTTCTCACCTAACGTTACCTCTTCGTTATCATTCAGGGGATGTGATGCTGTAACCTTCTCACCCCTGTCTCTGTGGCCAGGCTTCTCAACTAACGTTACCTCTTCCTTATCATTCAGGGGATGTGATGCTGTAACCTTCTCACCCCTGTCTCTGTGGCCAGGCTTCTCACCTAACGTTACCTCTTCGTTATCATTCAGGGGATGTGATGCTGTAACCTTCTCACCCCTGTCTCTGTGGCCAGGCTTCTCAACTAACGTTACCTCTTCGTTATCATTCAGGGGATGTGATGCTGTAACCTTCTCACCCCTGTCTCTGTGGCCAGGCTTCTCAACTAACGTTACCTCTTCGTTATCATTCAGGGGATGTGATGCTGTAACCTTCTCACCCCTGTCTCTGTGGCCAGGCTTCTCAACTAACGTTACCTCTTCCTTATCGTTCAGGGGATGTGATGCTGTAACCTTCTCACCCCTGTCTCTGTGGCCAGGCTTCTCAACTAACGTTACCTCTTCGTTATCATTCAGGGGATGTGATGCTGTAACCTTCTCACCCCTGTCTCTGTGGCCAGGCTTCTCACCTGACGTTACCTCTTCGTTATCATTCAGGGGATGTGATGCTGTAACCTTCTCACCCCTGTCTCTGTGGCCAGGCTTCTCAACTAACGTTACCTCTTCGTTATCATTCAGGGGATGTGATGCTGTAACCTTCTCACCCCTGTCTCTGTGGCCAGGCTTCTCAACTAACGTTACCTCTTCGTTATCATTCAGGGGATGTGATGCTGTAACCTTCTCACCCGTCTCTGTGGCCAGGCTTCTCACCTAACGTTACCTCTTCGTTATCATTCAGGGGATGTGATGCTGTAACCTTCTCACCCCTGTCTCTGTGGCCAGGCTTCTCAACTAACGTTACCTCTTCGTTATCATTCAGGGGATGTGATGCTGTAACCTTCTCACCCCTGTCTCTGTGGCCAGGCTTCTCAACTAACGTTACCTCTTCGTCATCATTCAGGGGATGTGATGCTGTAACCTTCTCACCCCTGTCTCTGTGGCCAGGCTTCTCAACTAACGTTACCTCTTCGTCATCATTCAGGGGATGTGATGCTGTAACCTTCTCACCCCTGTCTCTGTGGCCAGGCTTCTCAACTAACGTTACCTCTTCGTTATCATTCAGGGGATGTGATGCTGTAACCTTCTCACCCCTGTCTCTGTGGCCAGGCTTCTCAACTAACGTTACCTCTTCGTTATCATTCAGGGGATGTGATGCTGTAACCTTCTCACCCCTGTCTCTGTGGCCAGGCTTCTCAACTAACGTTACCTCTTCGTTATCATTCAGGGGATGTGATGCTGTAACCTTCTCACCCCTGTCTCTGTGGCCAGGCTTCTCAACTAACGTTACCTCTTCGTTATCATTCAGGGGATGTGATGCTGTAACCTTCTCACCCCTGTCTCTGTGGCCAGGCTTCTCAACTAACGTTACCTCTTCGTTATCATTCAGGGGATGTGATGTTGTAACCTTCTCACCCCTGTCTCTGTGGCCAGGCTTCTCACCTAACGTTACCTCTTCGTTATCGTTCAGAGGATGCGCTGCTGTAACTGTCAAGCTGTCTTTCCAGAGCGCGTGCTGATGCTGTAACTAGCAAATTGGTTGTCTCTTCTTTCTTCAGTCGCGTGCTGCATTCTGTTGTTAAGTGAACGATTGGCTGAGCCTTGGATACAGCAGCCAGTATAGCGCCAAACGCTCATCACTCGTTTACTTACAGCCAGTAGTGATCCAACACACCCCCCCCAAAACATTTTCTCATCAGATCTACACGAATCACGTAGGTCACCTATTTTGGATTCAAAACGATAAATGTCACCCGAAAGGTGACAAGTTTGTATCCCTGAGACAAGTAATTGGTTCCTCCATTAATCACGCCATCTCTTCACATGGTTTAAGAATAGGTAAAGACACATTCACATATGAAGACAATGTCCCCTCCTGTCCTCTTCCCTTTCTGATATTTTGCATAGCATGTGAAAGACAAGCCTGGCTTCTCCCCTCTCTGGGCCCCAGCTGACTGAGCCCCAGGTGACTGAGCCCCAGCTGAGGGAGGAAGTACAACACCAGAGTCCAAAGGGATACATTCTAATAACAAGTATATCACATAAGAATATTATGCAGATAAGACATCTTAATTATCTATGTTACCCAACTAATTCTGATTCTTCCGCCACACCACAAACCATGATCCCCCTGTCGAGTTACCACCGCTCCCCCCGGTCGAGTTACCACCGCTCCCCCCGGTCGAGTTACCACCGCTCCCCCCGGTCGAGTTACCACCGCTCCCCCCGGTCGAGTTACCACCGCTCCCCCCGGTCGAGTTACCACCGCTCCCCCCGGTCGAGTTACCACCGCTCCCCCCGGTCGATTTACCACCGCTCCCCCCGGTCGATTTACCACCGCTCCCCCCGGTCGATTTACCACCGCTCCCCCCGGTCGAGTTACCACCGCTCCCCCCGGTCGAGTTACCACCGCTCCCCCCGGTCGAGTTACCACCGCTCCCCCCGGTCGAGTTACCACCGCTCCCCCCGGTCGAGTTACCACCGCTCCCCCCGGTCGAGTTACCACCGCTCCCCCCGGTCGAGTTACCACCGCTCCCCCCGGTCGAGTTACCACCGCTCCCCCCGGTCGAGTTACCACCGCTCCACCCGGTCGAGTTACCACCGCTCCACCCGGTCGAGTTACCACCGCTCCACCCGGTCGAGTTACCACCGCTCCCCCTGGTCGAGTTACCACCGCTCCCCCTGGTCGAGTTACCACCGCTCCCCCCGGTCGAGTTACCACCGCTCCCCCCGGTCGAGTTACCACCGCTCCCCCCGGTCGAGTTACCACCGCTCCCCCCGGTCGAGTTACCACCGCTCCCCCCGGTCGAGTTACCACCGCTCCCCCCGGTCGAGTTACCACCGCTCCCCCCGGTCGAGTTACCACCGCTCCCCCCGGTCGAGTTACCACCGCTCCACCCGGTCGAGTTACCACCGCTCCACCCGGTCGAGTTACCACCGCTCCACCCGGTCGAGTTACCACCGCTCCCCCTGGTCGAGTTACCACCGCTCCCCCTGGTCGAGTTACCACCGCTCCCCCTGGTCGAGTTACCACCGCTCCCCCTGGTCGAGTTACCACCGCTCCCCCTGGTCGAGTTACCACCGCTCCCCCTGGTCGAGTTACCACCGCTCCACCTGGTCGAGTTACCACTACTCACCTTATTCAGTTCTCTGTTCATTTTCTCAGGGTGAAACTGTTCGAGGAAGTTCTTGAACATCAGAGCGTCCATCGCTACAATCTCTGTGCACCTCCTTTGCCAGGTGTCTCTGTGGACGACAGAGTTAGGTCATATCAATCAAATGTATTTTATTAAGCATCAGCAGTTGTCACAAAGTGCTTAACAGACACCCAGTCTAAAACCCCAAACAGCAAGCAATGCAGGTGTAGAAACACAGTAACCAGGAAAAACTCTCTAGAAGGCAGGAACCTAGGAAGAAACCTAGAGAGGAACCGGGCTCTGAAGGGTGGTCAGTCCTCTCCTGGCGACCGGTTAGTTGGAGGAAAAGTCATTATATCAGGCTCTTGGTAATTGGGTAATCAATATTGTAAACAACTTCAGAGTGAAATCCTCTAAATATGTAGAGTATATTTTAAAACGGTCTGATCGGTAAGTACGTACCTTGGGGTCTTGTCCTGATGTTTGCCGTCCCATAGGTAGCTGTCTGCGTAGCCAGTGTATGTACTGTACTGCTCAGTACCTGGGGGAGGGGCCAAACAGAACAGAAACCATTCACGATCAGACCAATATCAACAACTAATCAAAATTAAAGCGATAGTGCAAGATTTTTGGCAATTAACTTCTTCTATTTACACCGAGCAATGACTGGAAGTCTACCATTGGCTCGCAAAACCACCTTCAACTTCCTTCAAACTGTACACAGAGACATACAAATGATATCCCTGAATTCATCTGACTGGCTAAGTAGGAAAATGGCTTAGTTGTCAAAATCGCGTACTTTCCCTTTAAAATGTTAGCGCTTGACATCGTTATTGAAGGATATTATCTATAGAGCATCAAATACCTGACACGTCAGTGACCGACAATGACCCCAAAAAATGTGATATTATTTGAGTAGGTGAGATATAATGAAACAAACAGTCAGGATAGCTGTGATTTTTACAGCCAGCCAATCGCTTAATCTTTTTTGTTAATTATTCCATGTGAAGCGATGCCACAGGAGAGCAGCTGTCTCCAACAGGAAGGTCAACGTATTACCTCCCTAGGAAGAAGAGAGAGCTAGGCTGTGTCACAAATGGCACCCTATTCCCTACTTAGTCACTACATAAGTAGCACACTATAAAAGGGAATATAAAAAGAGTGACATTTGGGATGCGGCCCTAGAAACCTAGTTAGCAACAGCCCCGCCCACAGGAAGAGGGGGAGGGTTCAGAACAACAGCCCCGCCCACAGGGGAGGAAGAGATAGGGGAGGGTTCAGAACAACAGCCCCACCCACAGGAAGAGATAGAGGGGGAGTGTTCAGAACAACAGCCCCGCCCACAGGGGAGGAAGAGATAGAGGGGGAGGGTTCAGAACAACAGCCCCGCCCACAGGGGAGGAAGAGATACAGGGGGAGGGTTCAGAACAACAGCCCCGCCCACAGGGGAGGAAGAGATACAGGGGGAGGGTTCAGAACAACAGCCCCGCCCACAGGGAGAGATAGAGGGGGAGGGTTCAGAACAGCCCCGCCCACAGGGGAGGAAGAGATAGAGGGGGAGGGTTCAGAACAACAGCCCCGCCCACAGGGGAGGAACAGAGAGGGGGAGGGTTCAGAACAACAGCCCCGCCCACAGGGGAGGAAGAGATAGAGGGGGAGGGTTCAGAACAACAGCCCCGCCCACAGGGGAGGAAGAGATAGAGGGGGAGGGTTCAGAACAACAGCCCCACCCACAGGGGAGGAAGAGATCGAGGGGGAGGGTTCAGAACAACAGCCCCGCCCACAGGGGAGGGTTCAGAACAGCCCCGCCCACAGGGGAGGAAGAGATAGAGGGGGAGGGTTCAGAACAGCCCCGCCCACAGGGGAGGGTTCAGAACAACAGCCCCGCCCACAGGGGAGGAAGAGATAGAGGGGGAGGGTTCAGAACAACAAATTAACCTCTCATTCATTAGGCCTCATTAGTACCTGCGGTGGCTTTGTGTGTGTGTGTGTGTGTGTGTGTGTGTGTGTGTGTGTGTGTGTGTGTGTGTGTGTGTGTGTGTGTACAAACAAGAACTGATTACTGAAGCCTGGTCAGTGGGCGCCTCCTCTCAAGAAGCAAGAATCTCACGAGCCATTATACATTTGACAAGCCCGGGACGTCATTAACAATCAGCTCATTTTTTTTTCTTTTTCTAGTGAACTTACACTCATTTGAAATATTTAACCAGGATTGTCTACTCTGTAAAAATTCCCACAGTTTCCCAGGGAGTCCTGGTAAGTAATCACTGCCTCAGTAAGACTCTCTGGTGTTCAATTCCAGTTCTCAGAATGATACACAAGGTTTAATACAAATGTAGTGTTCCAAAGAAATAGAGTTAGGCGGTATACCGTATATCGGGGTATTTGGAAATACCCACGGGATGGTTAGCATATACCGTGGATACAGTTGAAACTATTTATTTAAAGTTTTTGAATAGATTTGAATATTTGTAGTTACTTTTTAAATATAATGTAATAAATATAATAAATATAATTAAATATAATTTCCACACTCACCGAAAATGACAAATCGTTAGCTACTAGCGATGCTTGTATAACTTTGAGCTGGATTTGCCTGTCTTTGCAATTAGTTTATGTTCATTTTCACTCAAAAGGACTTAGCTAACAGCGTCTATGTGATTTTGCTATTACTTGTGCTAATTTTGTTTGCATTCTGGTAATAGACATCCAATGGGCTTTTCTGTTGCGTTTTTAGCACCCCCTTGTGTGCTGTCGGTAATACCGTAAACCCCGACACGGCAGAGTAACGGTATGAATATCTGGATACCGCCCAAACTCACAAAGAACTGTACAAAAGCCACGTAGGCTACAATTTGTGTGATCGAGATCACCACGAGCCATTCTTTTTGTTATTCTTGCTTAATAAAAGGCCCAGTGCAGTCAAATGTAAATTCTCCTGTTTTTATATATAGTTCCACACTATGAAGTTGGAATAACATTGTGAAATTCTGATAATGTCCCTTTAGTATATGAGTTTTCTTTTTAAAAGACCACCTGAAATTTCAGCCCGTTTTAAACAGAAAATACATTTAACTTTATTCAGTAGAAGGTCACAATGTAAAGAGATTTGTGATTTCCATCTGTAAATGAAAAAGATCTCTCCGAATAAAATATAATATTATGATGATGATTACATATTGGCTGATATTATGATAGTAGATAGTATAGACTGACTGTAAAGTAAACTGTAAAATACAGTGATCGAGATTGAGCCAAGTCGGAGAGCTGGACGGCGTAACACATCTACAAACCGTAAAAGGGGAAAGCCAGCATCTGGAGAGGAGCTTGGATAATAAGATAAGGGATACGTCCCAGATGACACCATGTTCCCTAGATATTAGATAGATATTTCACTAGAAAAGGGAATAGGGTGCCATTTGGAACGGCAGGTAGCCTAGTGGTTAGAGACAGGTAGCCTAGTGGTTAGAGCAGGTAGCCTAGTGGTTAGAGACAGGTAGCCTAGTGGTTAGAGACAGGTAGCCTAGTGGTTAGAGACAGGTAGCCTAGTGGTTAGAGACAGGTAGCCTAGTGGTTAGAGACAGGTAGCCTAGTGGTTAGAGACAGGTATCCTAGTGGTTAGAGCAGGTAGCCTAGTGGTTAGAGCAGGTAGCCTAGTGGTTAGAGACAGGTAGCCTAGTGGTTAGAGACAGGTAGCCTAGTGGTTAGAGCAGGTAGCCTAGTGGTTAGAGACAGGTAGCCTAGTGGTTAGAGACAGGTAGCCTAGTGGTTAGAGCAGGTAGCCTAGTGGTTAGACAGGTAGCCTAGTGGTTAGAGCAGGTAGCCTAGTGGTTAGAGACAGGTAGCCTAGTGGTTAGAGGAGGTAGCCTAGTGGTTAGAGACAGGTAGCCTAGTGGTTAGAGCAGGTAGCCTAGTGGTTAGAGACAGGTAGCCTAGTGGTTAGAGACAGGTAGCCTAGTGGTTAGAGGAGGTAGCCTAGTGGTTAGAGACAGGTAGCCTAGTGGTTAGAGCAGGTAGCCTAGTGGTTAGAGACAGGTAGCCTAGTGGTTAGAGACAGGTAGCCTAGTGGTTAGAGACAGGTAGCCTAGTGGTTAGAGCAGGTAGCCTAGTGGTTAGAGACAGGTAGCCTAGTGGTTAGAGACAGGTAGCCTAGTGGTTAGAGACAGGTAGCCTAGTGGTTAGAGACAGGTAGCCTAGTGGTTAGAGACAGGTAGACTAGTGGTTAGAGACAGGTAGACTAGTGGTTAGAGACAGGTAGCCTAGTGGTTAGAGACAGGTAGCCTAGTGGTTAGAGACAGGTAGCCTAGTGGTTAGAGACAGGTAGCCTAGTGGTTAGAGACAGGTAGCCTAGTGGTTAGAGACAGGTACCCTAGTGGTTAGAGACAGGTACCCTAGTGGTTAGAGACAGGTAGCCTAGTGGTTAGAGCAGGTAGCCTAGTGGTTAGAGACAGGTAGCCTAGTGGTTAGAGGAGGTAGCCTAGTGGTTAGAGACAGGTAGCCTAGTGGTTAGAGCAGGTAGCCTAGTGGTTAGAGACAGGTAGCCTAGTGGTTAGAGACAGGTAGCCTAGTGGTTAGAGGAGGTAGCCTAGTGGTTAGAGACAGGTAGCCTAGTGGTTAGAGACAGGTAGCCTAGTGGTTAGAGCAGGTAGCCTAGTGGTTAGAGACAGGTAGCCTAGTGGTTAGAGACAGGTAGCCTAGTGGTTAGAGACAGGTAGCCTAGTGGTTAGAGCAGGTAGCCTAGTGGTTAGAGACAGGTAGCCTAGTGGTTAGAGACAGGTAGCCTAGTGGTTAGAGACAGGTAGCCTAGTGGTTAGAGACAGGTAGACTAGTGGTTAGAGACAGGTAGACTAGTGGTTAGAGACAGGTAGCCTAGTGGTTAGAGACAGGTAGCCTAGTGGTTAGAGACAGGTAGCCTAGTGGTTAGAGACAGGTAGCCTAGTGGTTAGAGACAGGTACCCTAGTGGTTAGAGACAGGTACCCTAGTGGTTAGAGACAGGTAGCCTAGTGGTTAGAGGAGGTAGCCTAGTGGTTAGAGACAGGTAGCCTAGTGGTTAGAGCAGGTAGCCTAGTGGTTAGAGACAGGTAGACTAGTGGTTAGAGCAGGTAGCCTAGTGGTTAGAGACAGGTAGCCTAGTGGTTAGAGACAGGTAGCCTAGTGGTTAGAGCAGGTAGCCTAGTGGTTAGAGCAGGTAGCCTAGTGGTTAGAGACAGGTAGCCTAGTGGTTAGAGACAGGTAGCCTAGTGGTTAGAGCAGGTAGCCTAGTGGTTAGAGCAGGTAGCCTAGCGGTTAGAGACAGGTAGCCTAGTGGTTAGAGCAGGTAGCCTAGTTGTTAGAGACAGGTAGCCTAGTGGTTAGAGACAGGTAGCCTAGTGGTTAGAGACAGGTAGCCTAGTGGTTAGAGACAGGTAGCCTAGTGGTTAGAGCAGGTAGCCTAGTGGTTAGAGACAGGTAGCCTAGTGGTTAGAGGAGGTAGCCTAGTGGTTAGAGACAGGTAGCCTAGTGGTTAGAGAAGGTAGCCTAGTGGTTAGAGACAGGTAGCCTAGTGGTTAGAGACAGGTAGCCTAGTGGTTAGAGACAGGTAGCCAAGCGGTTAGAGACAGGTAGCCAAGCGGTTAGAGACAGGTAGCCAAGTGGTTAGAACAGGTAGCCAAGTGGTTAGAGAAGGTAGCCTAGTGGTTAGAGCAGGTAGCCTAGTGGTTAGAGACAGGTAGCCTAGTGGTTAGAGACAGGTAGCCAAGCGGTTAGAGACAGGTAGCCAAGCGGTTAGAGACAGGTAGCCAAGTGGTTAGAACAGGTAGCCAAGTGGTTAGAGCAGGTAGCCTAGTGGTTAGAGACAGGTAGCCAAGTGGTTAGAGACAGGTAGCCAAGTGGTTAGAACAGGTAGCCAAGTGGTTAGAGACAGGTAGCCAAGCGGTTAGAGACAGGTAGCCAAGTGGTTAGAACAGGTAGCCTAGTGGTTAGAGACAGGTAGCCTAGTGGTTAGAACAGGTAGCCAAGTGGTTAGAGCATTGGGCCAGTAAACGAAAGGTTGCTGGATCGAATCCCCGAGCTGACAAGGTAAAAATCTGTCGTTCTGCCCCCTGAACAAGGCAGTTAACCCACTGTTTCCCGGTACGCCGTCATTGTAAATAAGAGTTTGTTCTTAACTGACTTGCCTAGTTAAATAAAGGTTATATGAAAGAGATAACACTTTCATTCATGCACCGCAGGACGCAGACAGACATTTACACGTGACCATCACAAGTGCACCATCCGAATAATGATAAGCAGTGTCCGTCTGACTGACTGTAACACCGTCCATAATGATAAACAGTGTCCGTCTGACTGACTGTAACACCGTCCATAATGATAAACAGTGTCCGTCTGACTGACTGTAACACCGTCCATAATGATAAACAGTGTCCGTCTGACTGACTGTAACACCGTCCATAATGATAAACAGTGTCCGTCTGACTGACTGTAACACCGTCCATAATGATAAACAGTGTCCGTCTGACTGACTGTAACACCGTCCATAATGATAAGCAGTGTCCGTCTGACTGACTGTAACACCGTCCATAATGATAAGCAGTGTCCGTCTGACTGACTGTAACACCGTCCATAATGATAAACAGTGTCCGTCTGACTGACTGTAACACCGTCCATAATGATAAACAGTGTCCGTCTGACTGACTGTAACACCGTCCATAATGATAATTAGTGTCCGTCTGACTGACTGTAACACCGTCCATAATGATAAACAGTGTCCGTCTGACTGACTGTAACACCGTCCATAATGATAAACAGTGTCCGTCTGACTGACTGTAACACCGTCCATAATGATAAACAGTGTCCGTCTGACTGACTGTAACACCGTCCATAATGATAAACAGTGTCCGTCTGACTGACTGTAACACCGTCCATAATGATAAACAGTGTCCGTCTGACTGACAGTAACACCGTCCATAATGATAAACAGTGTCCGTCTGACTGACTGTAACACCGTCCATAATGATAAACAGTGTCCGTCTGACTGACTGTAACACCGTCCATAATGATAAACAGTGTCCGTCTGACTGACTGTAACACCGTCCATAATGATAAACAGTGTCCGTCTGACTGACTGTAACACCGTCCATAATGATAAACAGTGTCCGTCTGACTGACTGTAACACCGTCCATAATGATAAACAGTGTCCGTCTGACTGACTGTAACACCGTCCATAATGATAAACAGTGTCCGTCTGACTGACTGTAACACCGTCCATAATGATAAGCAGTGTCCGTCTGACTGACTGTAACACCGTCCATAATGATAAACAGTGTCCGTCTGACTGTAACACCGTCCATAATGATAAACAGTGTCCGTCTGACTGACTGTAACACCGTCCATAATGATAAACAGTGTCCGTCTGACTGACGGACCAAAGGTTCTTATTTCAGACAAAACAAATGTTTGGATTCTCTGGAAAAGCCAACGTTTGGCATTTGATCCATTTCACCAGAGCAAGACTTTAAGTCTTAATAAAGCCAGTTGTTTCCCTCTCTTATAGCCACACAAAGTTGTTTAAAATGTGAAAGATCATTTTGATAGGCCACAGACCAGACTAGAGGCCCCTGACTGATGATTAGGACGTTCATCCACTTTCAACGCTTCAATGCATTAATATGCCAGGTCTCAGCATTAATTGTTTCTGTTTCTAATTTGTTGAGGACTGGTCAGTTGCGTGGCAGAGAAAAGGTCAGAAACGAATTAAAATCTGCAAGCTTTTGTCAAAGGACAACTGGGCAAGTGGTGATGATTTCCCTCGAGAGGTTCCTGTCATCCATGACCCAACAAATTGAAGCTGTTCTGAGGGCCAAAGGGGGTGCGATTCAATATTAGGAAGGTGTTCCTAATGTTTTGTACACTCAGTCTATAATAAATAGCACTGTATTCCCTATAGGTTGCCATTTGGGACACAACCCAGGCCATATCAGTGAACGCTGTGGAAGTGGGACACAACCCAGGCCATATCAGTGAACGCTGTGGAAGTGGGACACAACCCAGGCCATATCAGTGAACGCTGTGGAAGTGGGACACTCCTTCCAGGAACTCACAAGCACCTAGAGTTTTCTAGCTCCGCCCGCCCACCCACCCAATCACCAACCTAACCCTCTCCACCAGCCACCCAATCACCAACCTAACCCTCTCCACCAGCCACCCAGCCAGCATTCTAACCCTCTCCACCAGCCACCCAATCAGCATTCTAACCCTCTCCACCAGCCACCAACCTAACCCTCTCCACCAGCCACCCAATCAGCATTCTAACCCTCTCCACCAGCCACCCAATCACCAACCTAACCCTCTCCACCAGCCACCCAATCAGCATTCTAACCCTCTCCACCAGCCACCCAATCACCAACCTAACCTTCTCCACCAGCCACCCAATCAGCATTCTAACCCTCTCCACCAGCCACCCAGCCAGCATTCTAACCCTCTCCACCAGCCACCCAGCCAGCACTCTAACCCTCTCCACCAGCCACCCAATCAGCATTCTAACCCTCTCCACCAGCCACCCAATCAGCATTTTAACCCTCTCCAATCAGACACCCAGCTAGCCAGGGACTGAGGAAGGACAGGTCACCTCTCAGAGAGGAGTAACCTTCAGCCTCCCTCCTCACCACTCCTTGTCCCCATATCCACTCTCCCCTCCACTAGCCTCTCTCTCCTCCCCCCTCCACTAGCCTCCCCCTTCTCCTCTTTCCCCTCCCCACTTAAATCACTTAATGTTATTACAGCAGTACTAGAATTCATGACCTCCGAGCAGAAAGACCTGCCCAAGACCCTGATCCACTAATGGACTCTCCCATTCCATCATCTTTATTAAACCTTTCCTGTGCTACCACCACCAGCAGCATTTTGTTGCCCCCCCCCCCCAAGTTGTATCATCGCGGGCCGGACGGCCAGGCCGGTGGTATTAAATCATATTCCCCCGTGATACGTCTTGACATGGGAGGAGGAGGGGGTTTAATGGATATTACCTCCCCCATTGAAATTTGCCAAAGTGCCCAGGCCTAATTGAATTTGCTTTGATTGCCTGGCTGGGCTGTGCTGTGACAGGGGAAAGCAGATGATTCACCGATGGCTATCCTGCTGACCAGGAATGACGTGACGCAGAACAGAGCAAAAAAAACTCCCTCTGAGGAAACTAACCTGTGTGGTGGGTGTTACAGGGTAGCTAGCAGAAATGTTACTACGACTAACATTATGGATTTGCATTAGTATACACGTGAAAAGTCTCAATGCAAAGTTTACATCTCTCTTTTCTATTTGAGGAGTTATTACATAAAACGGATCAGAATTCCCGAACAGTGAAAAAGTTTTTCCGGGAGATGATGTACTGTGAGCCAGTCTATTCCCTATAATGTAAAACTCCCAACAGAAAATAACTTCACATGTATACCTTCAAATTAAACCAAATAATTTGCACTCATGACTACTGGTTTCTGCTGACTTACAAGCAAATACTTTATGAATGTATTGTTACAAATCAACTTGCAAGGTTGCTAGCCAATTAGCCTGCTAACATTTGCCCTACTAGACTACTAACGTTACGTTAGCACTACACGAGTCAGCCAGTGGCTATCAACACCTAGCTTACAGCTATATTAAAGTAAACCAAAGTTTTGGAAATACATAACACCATCTAACCAGTTATCAAAGAATGTTAGGTATATGCAGTTATCTTAGCCAGCAAGTTAGCTATTTAGCCAACTAACTACTAGCCTAGCCAACCACCACGGTTATGGTCGGCAAGCTAGAGCCCAACTACTGGAGACCAGCTACGACTACCAAAACATAACCACAGATTAAAGCAAATAGAGAGCAGGGACAGATTGATTGATGGCAAAACGTTTTAAAGCGTGCAGATTGAGTTAGTTATCAAAGCTAAGGGGAGGCAGACGCTTCCCCGGCTGATGGGAGAGTCAGGGAATTCAAAAATAGTTAGATTACAGATGTCCGTCAGCTAGTGTGCTAGCATAAGCCAAGGTAGAAAAAGTTACAAAACAAAAAAAAGGAGAACAGACGAGGTACTACACAATTAGAGCAGGTATGATTTTCTCTTTCGTTTGGAGCCCACGGCAAGAAGGCACCGTAGTCTGCTGTGCTAACAGGTTCCCACTAGATACCACAGCTACAAAGTCCGTGACAAAGCATGCCGCATGGCCGCACGTGCTCCTTGTTTACATAACACTTCCTGGGATTGGTGGATTGTAGCTCACACCCACCAACAGTTGGGTCTGGAATGTAATTACATGCTAGTGGCTAACGTTAGCCAGCTTGAGCTAGCCACCGAGCTAGCATATGAACTCGGTAGCACAGAATAGATCCTCCATATAATGTTGAGAAATAGTGCACTGTGGGTAGTTTTAGAAGATATCTGGAAATAAGTTAATAAATATGCAATAACCCAAAAACATAACTATGGTGACTACAACTAAGTTACTAAGTCTTTGGCCACATTCTGTTGTTATACTGGTGAGTAAAAACTCATGCTTCCTACCCTTTAAGATACAGACAGATACATACAGGAGGGTTGGTGATATGTTTGCAGCATTTCACTGTATGCGTCCTTGTAGTCGAACTTCAAACCAGTTAGATATATATATTATTTTTTTTTCTTCCAACAAATTGTCTTTCTACAACAGTGTCTTTTTAAGAAAGGGGAGATGTAGACAAGCTTGATGATTAGTTGATTATTGATTATGAATCAGCTGTGTAGTGCTAGGGGAAAAACAACTAAACATGAACCCTTGGGGTCCCCTGGACCGAGTTTGGGAAGCACTGGTGTAGACAGAGTGTTTGTGTGCGTGTTTGTAAGCTGATTGTGCCTGCCTGTTGAGAGGTGGCTGATGAAGAGACAGAAGAAGAGAATCTTCACAGCGTGGTTTCAACCAGGCAGCCTCACAAATCAGCCTACGCACGTACGCACCGTAGGCAGAATCCCTCTCTACCTTTGTCAACAACTCACTAATCATGCCAGTCATCACACCCTCTCCTCTCCTTGTTGGGACAGGCAGGTTCACAAGAAGAGCTATGAGATCAGTCTGAAAAATAACGGACAATGGCTTCTAGCTGCTGCAAATTTCAAACCATATATTTAAGAAATATATATGGAGGACTCAGCTATTTTCTTTGACATTAAAGCCAGTGCTGTAATGTTTTGGTCATACTGTATTTCTGGGCAAAGCCAAAATAAAAATAGTAAAAAACAAAAAAAAGTTTTTAAATGATGTTTCAGTCTAAAAGGTGATTTAAATTAACTGACAGGATCTGTTCTCTCACTGACTTAAATAGGAGTGAAACTCTGTGCCATAAAAATACATTTAAAAAAAAAATCTACCTTTCTGATCATACTATTTTCATTCAACTAACTTACTAATCCATCTTAACGCTTGCTTAAGCAGGCCGAGATGAGTTTTAGTGGCCTCGTTCAGACAGCCAGTGTGCGCCCGGGGCTAAAACGCATCTCTGCCAGAGTTCACTAGGCTGAAGAGAGCGAGCGCTAGCCACCTTTGTCCTTGCATGCAGCCTTTCAATTCAGTTATCCAAAATGCATTCAGACATGCATTTCTAAACTCTTTGTCAAGCTGCAGAGATTTATCGAACTTCCCCACTCATCATTACTCAAGATTCACTCAGAACTATCATTATCATGGTAGAATCCACTTTAATGTAGAAGTGTTAAGAAACGTATTCTATTCCTATTTACAATAAAAAAGTGACTCCAAAATAACACAAATTATTTACCATTTAATTTATATTGTGTACCAAATGATCTGAAACACAAGCAAAATGAACAGCAGATGCATCCAAAAGAATCACAAGCTTGATGTAATCATTGTGTACTAGGAATATGGGACCAAATACTAAACTTAAGACTACTTTAATACACATAAGTGAATTTGTCCCAATACTTTTGGTCCCCTCAAATGGGGGGGGGGGGAACTATGTACAAGAAGTGCTGTAATTCTTAAACGGTTCACCCAATATGAATGAACATTAATTACCCCAAACAGACTGACTGAGTAATCAACAGTCCTATCTACTACTAACCACTAACCAGCCACTGATTGGGCCGATCTCAGGAAGAGCCAATCAGAGGAAATAACAGGGAGAGGTTGACAACTCCAGAAAGTGATTGTCACAGCAGTAGGTCCTGCTGGCTGGTGCTGTAAGAGGTACCTGACAGGTTGGACTGAAGGGTTCTGTCATTTACAGCAACCCTGCTGCGAGTTACCCGTCGTATGTTCTGGTTTTATTTACACCTTCAGATGAGGGGTCCAGTGTCCACAGCATTACACAGTACCCTAGCCAGCCAAATATAGATACAATGTCTATGTGGCTGTGCTCTCTCAGATTCTCAACAGATTCTTGTCCACCAAAATATACCGAACACAAATATCAACGCATTAAACATTTACAGTTCAAATGAGGAAATCAGTGAATTTTTAAAAATGAATTCGGTCCTAATCTATGGATTTCACATGACTGGAAACACATATGCATCTCTGTTGGTCACAAATACCTTTAAAAGAAAAATGGGAATCAGGATCCCGTCACGGTATCTCTGTGCATTCAAAATGCCATCGATAAAATGCAATTGTGTTTGTTGTCCGTAGCTTATGCCTGTCCATACCATAACCCCACCGCCACCATGGGGCACTTCTCTGGCAACAGCTCTGGTGGACATTCCTGCAGTCAGCATGACAATTGCACGCTCCCTCAAAACACCAGACATCTGTGGCATTGTGTTGTGTGACAAAACTGCACATTTAAAGTGGCCTTTTATTGTCCCCAGCACAAGGTGCACCTGTGAAATGATCATGCTGTTTCATCAGCTCCTTGATATATGCCACACCTGTCAGGTGGATGGATTATCTTGGCAAAGAAAAAATGCTCACTTTCAGGGATGTACACCAATGTGTGCACAACATTTGAGATAAATAAGCTTTTTTGTGTGCCTATGGAACATTTCTGTGATGTTTTATTTCTGTATGGTTACTAGGGCAGACACTAGTGGGGATTGTCTGACCTGTGATGATGAGACACTCATTTTGCAGCAGGGCTTCAGTGAAGAGGCGAGAGACGATGAGTTCAGGGTTAATCAGGAAGCGGATCTCTTCCTGAACCAGACCTGATCCGGTGACCCCTCCGCCCACAAACCGGTTGGCAAAGTCCACCTGCAGAAAGAGAGAGAGCAGGGCAGCGCACACATGAAGAAGACAGCAGAGTACAGTATCTAGGATACATCATACAACCGAGTACAGTATCTAGGATACATCATACAGCCGAGTACAGTATCTAGGATACATCATACAGCAGAGTACAGTATCTAGGATACATCACACAGCAGAGTAGAGTATCTAGGATACATCACACAGCCGAGTACAGTATCTAGGATACATCACACAGCCGAGTACAGTATCTAGGATACACCACACAGCCGAGTACAGTATCTAGGATACACCACACAGCCGAGTACAGTATCTAGGATACATCATACAGCCGAGTAGAGTATCTAGGATACATCATACAGCCGAGTAGAGTATCTAGGATACATCATACAGCCGAGTAGAGTATCTAGGATACATCATACAGCCGAGTAGAGTATCTAGGATACATCATACAGCAGAGTACAGTATCTAGGATACATCATACAGCCGAGTACAGTATCTACGATACACCACACAGCCGAGTACAGTATCTAGGATACAACATACAGCCGAGTACAGTATCTAGGATACATCACACAGCCGAGTACAGTATCTAGGATACATCACACAGCCGAGTACAGTATCTAGGATACATCACACAGCAGAGTACAGTATCTAGGATACATCACACAGCAGAGTACAGTATCTAGGATACATCACACAGCCGAGTACAGTATCTAGGATACACCACACAGCCGAGTACAGTATCTAGGATACACCATACAGCCGAGTACAGTATCTAGGATACATCATACAGCCGAGTACAGTATCTAGGATACATCATACAGCCGAGTACAGTATCTAGGATACATCATACAGCCGAGTACAGTATCTAGGATACATCATACAGCCGAGTACAGTATCTAGGATACATCACACAGCCGAGTACAGTATCTAGGATACATCACACAGCCGAGTACAGTATCTAGGATACATCACACAGCCGAGTACAGTATCTAGGATACATCACACAGCCGAGTACAGTATCTAGGATACATCACACAGCCGAGTACAGTATCTAGGATACATCACACAGCCGAGTACAGTATCTAGGATACATCATACAGCCGAGTACAGTATCTAGGATACATCATACAGCCGAGTACAGTATCTAGGATACATCACACAGCCGAGTACAGTATCTAGGATACATCATACAGCAGAGTACAGTATCTAGGATACATCATACAGCCGAGTACAGTATCTAGGATACATCATACAGCCGAGTACAGTATCTAGGATACATCACACAGCCGAGTACAGTATCTAGGATACATCATACAGCCGAGTACAGTATCTAGGATACATCACACAGCCGAGTACAGTATCTAGGATACATCATACAGCAGAGTACAGTATCTAGGATACATCATACAGCCGAGTACAGTATCTAGGATACATCATACAGCCGAGTACAGTATCTAGGATACATCACACAGCCGAGTACAGTATCTAGGATACATCATACAGCCGAGTACAGTATCTAGGATACATCACACAGCCGAGTACAGTATCTAGGATACATCATACAGCAGAGTACAGTATCTAGGATACATCATACAGTATCTAGGATACATCATACAGCAGAGTACAGTATCTAGGATACATCATACAGCAGAGTACAGTATCTAGGATACATCATACAGCAGAGTACAGTATCTAGGATACATCAGAAGAAAAGAAGATGATAAAGTCCACCTACAGAGAGAGCAGAACAGAGTAATGGACAGCGGAGCAGAACAGAGTAATGGACAGCGGAGCAGAACAGAGTAATGGACAGCGGAGCAGAACAGAGTAATGGGCAGCGGAGCAGAACAGAGTAATGGGCAGCGGAGCAGAACAGAGTAATGGGCAGCGGAGCAGAACAGAGTAATGGGCAGCGGAGCAGAACAGAGTAATGGACAGCGGAGTAGAACAGAGTAATGGATAGCGGAGCAGAACAGAGTAATGGACAGCGGAGCAGAACAGAGTAATGGACAGCGGAGCAGAACAGAGTAATGGACAGCGGAGCAGAACAGAGTAATGGACAGCGGAGCAGAACAGAGTAATGGACAGCGGAGCAGAACAGAGTAATGGACAGCGGAGCAGAACAGAGTAATGGACAGCGGAGCAGAACAGAGTAATGGACAGCGGAGCAGAACAGAGTAATGGACAGCGGAGCAGAACAGAGTAATGGACAGCGGAGCAGAACAGAGTAATGGATAGCGGAGCAGAACAGAGTAATGGATAGCGGAGCAGAACAGAGTAATGGACAGCGGAGCAGAACAGAGTAATGGACAGATGAGCAGAACAGAGTAATGGATAGCGGAGCAGAACAGAGTAATGGACAGCGGAGCAGAACAGAGTAATGGATAGCGGAGCAGAACAGAGTAATGGACAGCGGAGCAGAACAGAGTAATGGACAGCGGAGCAGAACAGAGTAATGGATAGCGGAGCAGAACAGAGTAATGGACAGCGGAGCAGAACAGAGTAATGGATAGCGGAGCAGAACAGAGTAATGGACAGCGGAGCAGAACAGAGTAATGGATAGCGGAGCAGAACAGAGTAATGGATAGCGGAGCAGAACAGAGTAGACAGCCAACATCACAACAGAGTCAGAACAGAGCAGTACTCCTGTCCTGCTCTCTGCACCCCAGAGTCACTCACAGGGTGCGTACCAGAGTGAGTCCCAAATGGCACCCTATTTATGACCAAGGGCCATAGTGCACTATATAGGGAAAAAGGGCCATAGCACTCTGGTTAAAAGCAGTGCACTATACAAGGAATAGGGTGCAATTTGGGCCACAACCCAAGGGTCAGTGCCAACCCAGTTATTAAAATTGTTTATCATTTCACAACAAAACAACAAACAACAAGGTTCTTCAAGGCCTGATATAGACAGGAATACTGATGATTTTGCTGCATAGGAAACTGTATAATCCACCGTCAGTCTGTTGGGTGGTGGGCCCAGTCAGTCTTTTGGGTGGTGGGGGGGGGGGGCCCAGTCAGTCAGTTGGGTGGTGGGGGGGCAGTCAGTCTGTTGGGTGGTGGGGGGGGGGGCCCAATCAGTCTGTTGGGTGGTGGGGGGGGGGGGGGGGGGGCCCAGTCAGTCTGTTGGGTGGTGGGGGGGCAGTCAGTCTGTTGGGTGGTGGGGGGGGGGGCCCAATCAGTCTGTTGGGTGGTGGTGGGGGGGGGGGGGGGGGCCCAGTCAGTCTGTTGGGTGGTGGGGGGGGGCCCAGTCAGTCTGTTGGGTGGTGGGGGGGGCCCAGTCAGTCTGTTGGGTGGTGGGGGGGGCCCAGTCAGTCTGTTGGGTGGTGGGGGGGGCCCAGTCAGTCTGTTGGGTGGTGGGGGGGGCCCAGTCAGTCTGTTGGGTGGTGTGGGGGGGGCAGTCAGTTAGTTGGTTGGTGGGGGGGGGCCAGTCAGTTAGTTGGTTGGTGGGGGGGGCCAGTCAGTCAGTTGGGTCGTGGGGGGGCCCCAGTCAGTCAGTTGGGTCGTGGGGGGGCCCCAGTCAGTCAGTTGGGTCGTGGGGGGGCCCCAGTCAGTCAGTTGGGTCGTGGGGGGGCCCCAGTCAGTCAGTTGGGTCGTGGGGGGGCCCCAGTCAGTCAGTTGGGTCGTGGGGGGGCCCCAGTCAGTCAGTTGGGTCGTGGGGGGGCCCCAGTCAGTCAGTTGGGTCGTGGGGGGGCCCCAGTCAGTCAGTTGGGTCGTGGGGGGGCCCCAGTCAGTCAGTTGGGTCGTGGGGGGGCCCCAGTCAGTCAGTTGGGTCGTGGGAGGGGCCCCAGGAAGCAGCACACACAGGGTCTGCTGTCTTTCTTTGACAGGCTGTCAGAGAGCCCCTCCTCACCAGAGAGCCCTTCACTCCGATGGCAGGGAGCCCAGGCCCTAGCTGAATCTGGTCATGTCACCCATCAGCTGTCAGCCCGTGGCAACCACAGCCTCCACAGGCAAACTAAAAGGTGAAAGGGACTGGGGAGAGGGGGCCGGCCTGACAGGGAGAGAGGAGAACGGACTGGGTAGAGGGCAGAGGGAGTGCAGGGCCTCGACCCCAGTCCCAGCACGCACACGCAGTCCCACAGACGTGTTGTCACCCGTCCCTGTTCAGTAGCAGTAAGCATTCTGAGTTAAAGCTAGGAGTACGTGTGCGAGGTCGACTCTGTGATTGACAATCACAGTATATAAAAAGAGAAGGGACAGGCAGGGAGGCCCTCTAGGCTGGATGTGTGGCTTAGAATATAGAATGAAGAACCCTGGAATGTACAGTAAGACTCCTGCTCCACCAAGATGCTTCTAGAATATTAAATCATGCCCTCTCGGAACAACACGTGTGCCTGTAAAATGGCTCCTTATTCCCTATTTCATCCACTACTTCTGACCAGAGGCCTATGGGCCTTTGTGTAAAAAAAATAATAACTAAATAAATATTATATATATATATATATATATATATATATATATATATATAAATAATTTGTGCAGTAAATAGGGTGCCATTTGGTCTTCCGTACATCTTACCTGCAGCATGCCGTGTCCGTCGTCTTCTATGGTTCCTGCACATGTTATGTGAAGCTTGGTAAGCTGATTCTGGGAGCTGGAACATAGAGAAACGAATGGCCTTTTTTTTTTAGCTCGATCACCATTCAGTAAACATTTTTCCCCCTTGTTCCTATTTGGATAAAATCCATACAATTATTAGATAAAATAAAAATAAAATAAAAAAAATAGACATGAAGTGCATTACTTTTTCCAATTTGGAGGACGATCCAAACATTTTCTCGTGAATGTTACAAGTCCAGTAGGTTCTGAAACATAAAACAAACGCGAAAAAAAGTTAAATCAATCATCGATGCTTTTGGTTTGAAACCAATATAAAATAATTGACATAACATTGATTTGATAATACAAAAACCTTACTTTGCTCGATTACACTTCTAAAATAGCACAAAAGTGTTTTAAGTTTCTCCCTCTTCTTTGGGGAAGAGCCCTCAAACAGCCTGAAAGGAAGTAAAAGTTAATGTTAAGTCTCAAAGAGAGGTCTTTCAAAGGCTACAGAACAGCTTAATAAATACATTTAAAATCAAGTTTAAAATTAGTCTGGTTTCTAACAGTGTAATTAACAGTAGGGATGAACGATATATTGGTGAACATTTCGGAATCGGACGATATTAGCTAAAAATGCTAACACCGGTATCGGCCCGATGTCTAGAATGAACACCGATGTGAAAAACCGATGTCAAAGCTGACATGCATATCTATATAACGTAGGTACATGACGTAATGACGCCACGTAAAATGTTACGCTACACGTACAGCACAGCATTCCTAACCTAGCCTACAATGTCTGCTGTGTGGTTCGAGCAGTTGTCACATCCTGACCATAGAAAGCCTGTATTTTCTATGGTAGAGTAGGTCAGGGCGTGACTAGGGGTGTTTAGTCTAGTTGATTATTTCTATGTGGGGTTCTAGGTTTTTCTATGTTGGTGTTTGTGTATGATTCCCAATTAGAGGCAGCTGGTAATCGTTGTCTCTAATTGGAGATCATACTTAAGTTGCATTTTTTCCACCTGTGGGTTCTGGGATATTGTTTATGTTTAGTTGCCTGTTTAGCACTGCATTGTCATCACGGTTCGTTTATTCTTTATTTTGTTTTGTATTAGCTTAAGTTTCACTTTCAATAAAATATGTGGAACTCGAAGTACGCCGCGCCTTGGTCCGACCATCATTATTACGAACATCGTGACAGCAGTCAACAAGTCAAACAGTCATTTGAAAGAGTAAGAACATTTCAGCGAGACAACTCAAAAGGAGAAATCCATTAACGCCAAGATAATGGAATTCATTGCTCTTGACAATCAACCGTTCTTTGTCGTGGGTGATGTTGGCTTTCGCCGACTGGTCGAGCACCGGTACAGACTAACGTTACCAAGTGCGCTATTGTTCAGATGTTGCCCTACCGGAGTTACACAGTAATAGCGTTAATGCTATTAGCTTCACGACATACTATGGAACGCCGTTCGGGTCTTTGCGTTGTTAGATAATAAACATTATTTGTTTGACCGCAACTTCTGGGGTAGCTAGCTTTAGCTTGGTACCTAGCTAGCACCAACACAACCAGCCTGAAAACAATAACCAGTAGAAACTGCAGTCATTTTCACTATTCTTAGCAATGATTTAGGAATCCTCGTGCGTAAGTATTAGCTAGGTTGCCACTTGTTGTTCGCCTATCGAAATTGAACTTCAGTTCATGAAAATAAATAGCTAGCCAGCTACTTAACCCTGTTGCCCAAAGCTAACGTTATAAGCAGCCAGCTAGCTACATCTGGCTAGTGAGGCTCGACCGTACTGGGTTATGTGTTGTGAAGCTAGCCAAAATAAGGATTAGGCACAATAGTGGAATTTGCAGTTTGCCTTCAAAATAAAAGTGCCTCTTTGAAAGTGATGCAGAAGGTTATAATTGGTGGAATGCCATATTTGCACAGGCAAAATTCTTGAGGATAACCTGGTTCAGTCTGCTTTCCAACAGACACTGAGAGACAAATTCACCTTTCAGCAGGACAATAACCTAAAACACAAGGCCAAATATACACTGGATTTGCTTACCGAGACAACATGGAATGTTTCTAAGAGGCCCAGTTACAGGTTTGACTTAAATCATGGGGCGGCAGGTAGCCTAGTGTTTAGAGCGTTGGGCTAGTAACCGAAAGGTTGCAAGATCAAATCCCCGAGCTGACAAGGTAAAAATCTGTTGTTCTGCCCCACTGTTCCTAGGCCGTCATTGAAAATAAGAATTTGTTTTTAACTGACTTGCCTAGTTAAATAAAGGTTAAAAAAATAAATAAAAATAAATCGGCTTGAAAATCTAGGGGAAGAAAATGGTTGTCTACAAAGAATATAAAAAATAATAATGTGAAAAAATTGTACAATCCAAGTATCCACCCCCAGAAAGATATATTTTAAATGAAACTCCTGTCAATTTGGTGAAATCCTCTTAGAGACTTACCCAGAAAGACTCACATCTGCAATCAAAAATCACAAAATGGATTAAATATATTTCTCACCCCATGAATACATGTTTTTAAATTTAATGTATTCAAAATGAAATGTCATTTACGTATTAGAGTCACTAATATGTAATATAATATGTATTGACTAAGGTGTGTGAATACTTACTTAAATGACATTTCATTTTGAATACATTCAATTTAAAAACATGTTTTCACTTGTCATTATGGGGTATTGTGTGTAGATGGGTGAGAAATATATTTCATCCATTTTGAATTCAGGATGTAACACAACAAAATGTGGAATAAGTCAAGGGGTATGAATACTTTCTGAAGGCACTGGATGGAGGGATGTATTCTAAATAAGTCTGTCCATACCATCTATTGGCTGATTTGGTGATCTGGAGCGCAGGTCATTTGTTTTAAAAGCCTTATGAAAAGTGATAGTGTGCTATATCCCCTATCTCCAGTGATGAGAACCATGTAGCTAGAATGTAATCCTATACCACTTCCTGATTTCACAGACGGGACCATGAGAACCATGTAGCTAGAATGTAATCCTATACCACTTCCTGATTTCACAGACGGGACCATGAGAACCATGTAGCTAGAATGTCATCCTATACCACTTCCTGATTTCACAGACGGGACCATGAGAACCAGGTAGCTAGAATGTAATCCTATACCACTTCCCGATTTCACAGACGGGACCATGAGAACCATGTAGCTAGAATGTCATCCTATACCACTTCCTGATTTCACAGACGGGACCATGAGAACCAGGTAGCTAGAATGTCATCCTATACCACTTCCTGATTTCACAGACGGGACCATGAGAACCATGTAGCTAGAATGTCATCCTATACCACTTCCTGATTTCACAGACGGACCATGAGAACCATGTAGCTAGAATGTCATCCTATACCACTTCCTGATTTCACAGACGGACCATGAGAACCATGTAGCTAGAATGTAATCCTATACCACTTCCTGATTTCACAGACGGACCATGAGAACCATGTAGCTAGAATGTAATCCTATACCACTTCCTGATTTCACAGACGGACCATGAGAACCATGTAGCTAGAATGTAATCCTATACCACTTCCTGATTTCACAGACGGGACCATGAGAACCATGTAGCTAGAATGTAATCCTATACCACTTCCTGATTTCACAGACGGGACCATGAGAACCAGGTAGCTAGAATGTAATCCTATACCACTTCCTGATTTCACAGACGGGACCATGAGAACCATGTAGCTAGAATGTAATCCTATACCACTTCCTGATTTCACAGACGGGACCATGAGAACCATGTAGCTAGAATGTCATCCTATACCACTTCCTGATTTCACAGACGGGACCATGAGAACCATGTAGCTAGAATGTCATCCTATACCACTTCCTGATTTCACAGACGGGACCATGAGAACCATGTAGCTAGAATGTAATCCTATATCACTTCCTGATTTCACAGACAGGACCACTTAGACATGAAAATCATAGGAAAATGTTTTGATTTTACCCACTGATAGAACATAGGATTTCACCAAATTGACAGGAGTTTCATTTAAAAAATATATATATATTTCTGGGGGTGTATTATCCCTGTAAGTAAGTAGCCTAATTATGTATTGCCTGCACTACTATATTTCAGAACATCAGAGGCCAGTTTATGGTGGGGGCCTGAGGTGGTGGAACCAGGTGGATGACGATGGAAAAAATACACTGGGTGTTTGAGTCCAGAAAGGTAGATCACATACATCCCAGTCCTTCTGGGCAGGCAGTAAATAACTACTACCCTCTACTGAAATACCTTCGTCTGTAGGGGTCCCTTAAGACCAACTGCCAATTATTTGATTTCATTACTAAAATGAGAAGGATTGGAAGAGACGACACACAGTGTCACCAGTACTGAAAAGAGAGACAGAGAGAGAGAGAGAGAGAGACAGAGAGAAGGAAAGAGAGAGAAGAAAGAGAAAGAAGGAAGAGAGAGAAGGAAAGAGGGAGAGAGCACAGGCCTCAAACTTTGTCCATCCATGTGAGTTCAGTCAAGCTTGAACTTTTGATATGAATTAGAATCATCTCTCGCTCAGCTTCCCTTTCACTCACTGCAGCCGGGCCAGGCCGATTATGTAGAAAGCAGTGGAGGCTCCTCAGAGGAGGGAGGGGAGAACCATCCTCAGTGAATTTCATGAAAATAAGTTGTACATTTTAGATAAAATTGTTACTAAATATAATCACGTCACCAAATAACTGATTAAAACACTATTTTGTAAGATATTACTGCACTGTTGGAGCTAGAAACCAAAGCATTTCACAACACATAAAATCTGCTAAACATGTGTATGTGACAAATCAAATTTGATTTGAGAAGGTCTAGAGTAGCCTCAACAGCACTCTGTAGTGGTGTAGCCGGAGGACAGCTAGCTTCCATCTTCCTCTGGGTACATTGACACGAATACAAAACCTAGGAGGCTCATGGTTCTCACCCCATTCCATAGACTTACAAAGTAATTATGACAACTTTAGGAGGACATCCTCCAACCTATCAGAGCTCTTGCAGCATGAACTGACATGTTGTCCACCCAATCAAAGAATCCGAGAATGAATCTATTACTGAAAGCATAAGCTACAACTAGCTAGCACAGCGGTGCATAAAATGTGGTGAGTAGTTGACTCAGAGAGAAAAAGACAATAGTTTAACAGTTTTGAACAAATGTAATTTCTTCCAAAATGAAGGGAGAGAGAGATTTTGTATTTTTTTCTCACTTATCTAGCAGACGCAGCTAGCTAGTTTAGCCTACTGAAACAGAGGGATGCTATGTTAGCTATGACTTTCCAACACAACACTGGAACTCTTCCAAGTCAAGGTAAGCTTTTGGGTTTTCTAATTTATTGCCACCGGGGCCGGCCGGTCTAACTGCTTACTGACTGTACACTAACGTCACTGCATGATTGTAGCGGGTTTACTAACCGTTAGTAATATTAGCTATGTTGAATAGGACGTTACTTTAGCTAATATGGTGACAACGATGAAGGCTGTGTGTAGTGGTTTGGTTTTTTCCACCTGGTCAAATACAGCTGATGTGTTGTGCATTGAAGTCCACAAGCGAAGGGAAGAGAAGGAATACAACGTGGCTGCTATGAAAGTGAACTGTGTTTTACGAGTGATAATGGGGGTGTATTCATTCCAACGATTCTGTTGAAAAACGTTCCTTAAACGGAAGCAAAAGGGAATAAAACGGGGATAAACATTCCTGAATTTGTCCAACAGAAACTCTCGTTTGTAACTGTTGGACTAATGAATGAACCCTATATCAGCTAGACGCAGGCAATAGTGTGCAAGGCGCTATTGAATGTCACTGTCTGTCACTTCAAATTTGTCTCTCGACCTGTGTGTACCTACGTTGTAAACTTTCATTCATAGGCTAGGTTGTAGCAATCTCATGATGTGTATAGGGAAAATTATAGTATCATGTAGTAACCTAAACCTATCTCTGTTACATTGAACTGGGTGAATGGAATATGAATGAGTCACCCAATACGCTGTAATAGAAATAAGGCCATGCTAATGGAAAAACATGTTTGTCCTCCCTCATCTTAAAATGGCACTGACCGCCACTGGTAGAAAGTCCTTCTTACATTGTTTCAACAATGGCAGTTGGCCCCAGGCCTCAGTCCCATCACAAAGTCACACTCATGTGTCCCTCCACTCCACAGCACTTACACAAAAAGGAAACGAATAAAAGAGAATGAAGAAACAAAAAAACAAAAAAACACGGGCTCCCTTTCCACTTCCCCGCAACCCCAGGGCTACATTAACAAGGCCCCGTGTCCCTTTTAAAAAAGAAGCGAGGACGCCAGGAGGCTATTCATCTCATCCAGCCTACTACAAAAGCTGCCTGCCTATAGAGGTGCACTAGTGAGGCTATTTGAACTGAATGTCTAACCCAGTATTAAGGCCATCACCATCTCGCTACCAACGGCCAAATCTACTAAACTCCAGTGCGTCCTCCTGCTTTGCCCTTCAACGGCATGCCATTTCAATCAGAGAGAGAGAGAGAGGAATTTCAATCAAAGAGAGAGAGAGAGAGAGAGAAATTTCATGAGAGCAAAAGCAATGACAAGGCTTAATGACACAAGGCTTGATGCACTGAGACGCTGAGAGCCCCTCCAGGCACAGAGAAACTCATTCATTTAAGTCCATTCCTCATTTTTCTTTTCTGTCATTGTAGCCTAGTAGAAACAATCTTGAGTCATGTTATTTAGCCCACAGGGCTCTCACAGGGCTCTCACAGGGCAGCTAGCCAGCCAATGGTTGGTAAGAGCAGGTAAGAGCAGGCTTTTAGTAATAGAATTCCAATATGGTATTTTGGGAATGGTGAAATGAATACATAATTATATAATGGCAACAATCCATCAAAGATTGTCCATGTGGAGATGTGACGTAGCTCGGTTGCCTATTTAGAGAAAAGGGTTGCTGAGTGCAGTTCATTTTCGTTAAGACTAGAACTGTCATTTGTATGAAGAAACTTACAACAGAAAAGCACCAAATCTACTTTTACAGAGAGACAAACAAGAACAACTTTATTTTTATTTTTTTAAAGCCTCCCCCTGCTAGACTACAAATGTATTTAAATGAATCCCAGATAAATGTATACTCATTGCGTTAAAAGGAGACCGTGCTGAGGGATCTAAGAAAACAACTGTACTGTTCCACCTCCCCAAAGCGGAGGCCAAGGGTTCTTCCAAAATGGCACTCAAATCAAAGTGTATTTGTCACGTGCGCCGAATACAACAGGTGTAGACCTTACAGTGAAATGCTTACTTACAGGCTCTAACCAACAGTGTGAAAAAGGTGTTAGGTGAACAATAGGTAAGTAAAGAAATAAAACAACAGTAAAAAGACAGGCTATATACAGTAGCGAGGCTATAAAAGTAGCGAGGCTACATACAGACACCGGTTAGTCAGGCTGATTGAGGTAGTATGTACATGTAGATATGGTTAAAGTGACTATGCATATATGATGAACAGAGAGTAGCAGTAGCGTAAAAGAGGGGGAGGCGGGACACAATGCAGATAGCCCGGCTAGCCAATGTGCGGGGGCACTGGTTGGTCGGGACAATTGAAGTAGTATGTACATGAATGTATAGTTAAAGTGACTATGCATCTAAGATTAACAGAGAGTAGCAGCAGCGTAAAAGAGGGGTTGGGGGGGGGGGGGGGGCACACAATGCAAATAGTCCGGGTAGCCATTTGATTACCTGTTTAGGAGTCTTATGGCTTGGGGGTAAAAACTGTTGAGAAGCCTTTTTGTCCTAGACTTCTAAATTACCAAATCAATGAGATCTACTAACAATGCTCTTGTCTTGGACACAACACCATCAGCGGCTAACAATGCTCTTGTCTTGGACACAACACCACCATCAGTGGACGGTGTAGCGGTGTAGGCAGGGGTCCTTGGGTGATCATTATGGGTTTTCTCTGCCCTTCACCAGGAATCTCCAGCCAAGGTTAATTAAGCCTTAGCTTGTTCCCAAGTGCCACTAGACTGATCACTGGCCTCAACCTTTTATACACATTCAACATTGCTTTTGTCTTGGACGTACCATCATCCTCATCAATCAATCAATCAAATGTATTTTATAAAACCCTTCTTACATCAGCTGATGTCACAAAGTGCTGTACAGGAAACCCAGCCTAAAACCCCCAAACAGCAAGCAATGCAGGTGTAGAAGCACGGTGGCTAGGAAAAACTCCCTAGAAAGGCCAGAACTTAGGAAGAAACCAGGCTATGAGGGGTGACCAGTCCTCTTCTGGCTGTGCCGGGTGGAGATTATAACATGGCCAAGATGTTCAAATCATCATCAGTGGTGTTGTGATGTATCCTAGGGTACACTGGGTGTTTACCCTCTCTACAGATGGGGGGGGGGGGGTCTACCCTCTCCCTCCCACAGGCAACTCAGACAAGGTTAATCAGCCTCAGCTTGTGTCCTAGTGCCACTAGACTCAGCCAAACAGGATCTCTTTCCCCGCTGCACAGTTACAGTCCATCTCGATGGTCTTTACTGTCATGCTTGTCCACCAACACATACCATCATCACGGTTTTCTGATCAATTCCAAATGCTTTTACTGTTAACTAGCTATGCTTCCATCTCAGATACCAAGTAGAGGACTTCCTGGTTTTCTTTTCATTCAGGAAATTATTATCCGACAGGCTGAATTAAATATTGAAGGGATGTAGTTACAGTCACTATACTCCTCCTGTATTTTAGTAAAGGGCTGTAGTTACAGTCACTATACTCCTCCTGTATTTTAGTAAAGGGCTGTAGTTACTATACTCCTCCTGTATTTTAGTAAAGGGCTGTAGTTACTATACTTCTCCTGTATTTTAGTAAAGGGCTGTAGTAACTATACTCCTCCTGTATTTTAGTAAAGGGCTGTAGTTACTATACTCCTCCTGTATTTTAGTAAAGGGATGTAGTAACTATACTCCTCCTGTATATTAGTAAAGGGCTGTAGTTACTATACTCCTCCTGTATTTTAGTAAAGGGCTGTAGTTACTATACTCCTCCTGTATTTTAGTAAAGGGCTGTAGTAACTATACTCCTCCTGTATATTAGTAAAGGGCTGTAGTTACTATAATCCTCCTGTATTTTAGTAAAGGGCTGTAGTTACTATACTCCTCCTGTATTTTAGTAAAGGGCTGTAGTTACTATACTCCTCCTGTATTTTAGTAAAGGGCTGTAGTTACTATACTCCTCCTGTATATTAGTAAAGGGCTGTAGTTACAGTCACTATACTCCTCCTGTATTTTAGTAAAGGGCTGTAGTTACTATACTCCTCCTGTATTTTAGTAAAGGGCTGTAGTTACTATACTCCTCCTGTATATTAGTAAAGGGCTGTAGTTACAGTCACTATACTCCTCCTGTATATTAGTAAAGGGATGTAGTTACTATACTCCTCCTGTATTTTAGTAAAGGGCTGTAGTTACAGTCACTATACTCCTCCTGTATTTTAGTAAAGGGCTGTAGTTACTATACTCCTCCTGTATTTTAGTAAAGGGCTGTAGTTACTATACTCCTGTATTTTAGTAAAGGGCTGTAGTTACTATACTCCTCCTGTATTTTAGTAAAGGGCTGTAGTTACTATACTCCTCCTGTATTTTAGTAAAGGGCTGTAGTTACTATACTCCTCCTGTATTTTAGTAAAGGGCTGTAGTTACTATACTCCTCCTGTATTTTAGTAAAGGGCTGTAGTTACTATACTCCTCCTGCATTTTAGTAAAGGACTGTAGTTACTATACTCCTGTATTTTAGTAAAGGGCTGTGTTACTATACTCCTCCTGTATTTTAGTAAAGGGCTGTAGTTACTATACTCCTCCTGTATATTAGTAAAGGGCTGTAGTTACTATACTCCTCCTGTATTTTAGTAAAGGGCTGTAGTTACTATACTCCTCCTGTATATTAGTAAAGGGCTGTAGTTACTATACTCCTCCTGTATTTTAGTAAAGGGCTGTAGTTACTATACTCCTCCTGTATTTTAGTAAAGGGCTGTAGTTACTATACTCCTCCTGTATTTTAGTAAAGGGCTGTAGTTACTATACTCCTCCTGTATTTTATTAAAGGGCTGTAGTTACTATACTCCTCCTGTATTTTAATAAAGGGCTGTAGTTACTATACTCCTCCTGTATATTAGTAAAGGGCTGTAGTTACAGTCACTATACTCCTCCTGTATTTTAGTAAAGGGCTGTAGTTACAGTCACTATACTCCTCCTGTATTTTAGTAAAGGGCTGTAGTTACTATACTCCTCCTGTATTTTAGTAAAGGGCTGTAGTTACTATACTCCTCCTGTATATTAGTAAAGGGCTGTAGTTACAGTCACTATACTCCTCCTGTATATTAGTAAAGGGATGTAGTTACTATACTCCTCCTGTATTTTAGTAAAGGGCTGTAGTTACAGTCACTATACTCCTCCTGTATTTTAGTAAAGGGCTGTAGTTACTATACTCCTCCTGTATTTTAGTAAAGGGCTGTAGTTACTATACTCCTGTATTTTAGTAAAGGGCTGTAGTTACTATACTCCTCCTGTATTTTAGTAAAGGGCTGTAGTTACTATACTCCTCCTGTATTTTAGTAAAGGGCTGTAGTTACTATACTCCTCCTGTATTTTAGTAAAGGGCTGTAGTTACTCTACTCCTCCTGTATATTAGTAAAGGGCTGTAGTTACTCTACTCCTCCTGCATTTTAGTAAAGGACTGTAGTTACTATACTCCTGTATTTTAGTAAAGGGCTGTGTTACTATACTCCTCCTGTATTTTAGTAAAGGGCTGTAGTTACTATACTCCTCCTGTATTTTAGTAAAGGGCTGTAGTTACTATACTCCTCCTGTATTTTAGTAAAGGGCTGTAGTTACTATACTCCTCCTGTATTTTAGTAAAGGGCTGTAGTTACTATACTCCTCCTGTATTTTAGTAAAGGGCTGTAGTTACTATACTCCTCCTGCATTTTAGTAAAGGACTGTAGTTACTATACTCCTGTATTTTAGTAAAGGGCTGTGTTACTATACTCCTCCTGTATTTTAGTAAAGGGCTGTAGTTACTATACTCCTCCTGTATATTAGTAAAGGGCTGTAGTTACTATACTCCTCCTGTATTTTAGTAAAGGGCTGTAGTTACTATACTCCTCCTGTATATTAGTAAAGGGCTGTAGTTACTATACTCCTCCTGTATTTTAGTAAAGGGCTGTAGTTACTATACTCCTGTATTTTAGTAAAGGGCTGTAGTTACTATACTCCTCCTGTATTTTAGTAAAGGGCTGTAGTTACTATACTCCTCCTGTATTTTAGTAAAGGGCTGTAGTTACTATACTCCTCCAGTATTTTAGTAAAGGGCTGTAGTTACTATACTCCTCCTGTATATTAGTAAAGGGCTGTAGTTACAGTCACTATACTCCTCCTGTATTTTAGTAAAGGGCTGTAGTTACAGTCACTATACTCCTCCTGTATTTTAGTAAAGGGCTGTAGTTACTATACTCCTCCTGTATTTTAGTAAAGGGCTGTAGTTGCTATACTCCTCCTGTATATTAGTAAAGGGCTGTAGTTACAGTCACTATACTCCTCCTGTATATTAGTAAAGGGATGTAGTTACTATACTCCTCCTGTATTTTAGTAAAGGGCTGTAGTTACAGTCACTATACTCCTCCTGTATTTTAGTAAAGGGCTGTAGTTACTATACTCCTCCTGTATTTTAGTAAAGGGCTGTAGTTACTATACTCCTCCTGTATTTTAGTAAAGGGCTGTAGTTACTATACTCCTCCTGTATTTTAGTAAAGGGCTGTAGTTACTATACTCCTCCTGTATTTTAGTAAAGGGCTGTAGTTACTATACTCCTCCTGTATTTTAGTAAAGGGCTGTAGTTACTATACTCCTCCTGTATATTAGTAAAGGGCTGTAGTTACTCTACTCCTCCTGCATTTTAGTAAAGGACTGTAGTTACTATACTCCTGTATTTTAGTAAAGGGCTGTGTTACTATACTCCTCCTGTATTTTAGTAAAGGGCTGTAGTTACTATACTCCTCCTGTATTTTAGTAAAGGGCTGTAGTTACTATACTCCTCCTGTATATTAGTAAAGGGCTGTAGTTACAGTCACTATACTCCTCCTGTATTTTAGTAAAGGGCTGTAGTTACAGTCACTATACTCCTCCTGTATTTTAGTAAAGGGCTGTAGTTACTATACTCCTCCTGTATTTTAGTAAAGGGCTGTAGTTACAGTCACTATACTCCTCCTGTATTTTAGTAAAGGGCTGTAGTTACTATACTCCTCCTGTATTTTAGTAAAGGGCTGTAGTTACTATACTCCTCCTGTATATTAGTAAAGGGCTGTAGTTACTCTACTCCTCCTGCATTTTAGTAAAGGACTGTAGTTACTATACTCCTGTATTTTAGTAAAGGGCTGTGTTACTATACTCCTCCTGTATTTTAGTAAAGGGCTGTAGTTACTATACTCCTCCTGTATTTTAGTAAAGGGCTGTAGTTACTATACTCCTCCTGTATTTTAGTAAAGGGCTGTAGTTACTATACTCCTCCTGTATTTTAGTAAAGGGCTGTAGTTACTATACTCCTCCTGTATTTTAGTAAAGGGCTGTAGTTACTCTACTCCTCCTGCATTTTAGTAAAGGACTGTAGTTACTATACTCCTGTATTTTAGTAAAGGGCTGTGTTACTATACTCCTCCTGTATTTTAGTAAAGGGCTGTAGTTACTATACTCCTCCTGTATATTAGTAAAGGGCTGTAGTTACTATACTCCTCCTGTATTTTAGTAAAGGGCTGTAGTTACTATACTCCTCCTGTATATTAGTAAAGGGCTGTAGTTACTATACTCCTCCTGTATTTTAGTAAAGGGCTGTAGTTACTATACTCCTCCTGTATTTTAGTAAAGGGCTGTAGTTACTATACTCCTCCTGTATATTAGTAAAGGGCTGTAGTTACTGTACTCCTCCTGTATTTTAGTAAAGGGCTGTAGTTACAGTCACTATACTCCTCCTGTATTTTAGTAAAGGGCTGTAGTTACTATACTCCTCCTGTATTTTAGTAAAGGGCTGTAGTTACTATACTCCTCCTGTATATTAGTAAAGGGCTGTAGTTACTATACTCCTCCTGTATATTAGTAAAGGGCTGTAGTTACTATACTCCTCCTGTATTTTAGTAAAGGGCTGTAGTTACTATACTCCTCCTGTATATTAGTAAAGGGCTGTAGTTACAGATGGCCATCTGAGACAATGTTAATCTCATTCCCTTCTCCATTTAGATAATCACACTGTCTGGGTCCCAAATGGTTCCCTATTCCCTTTAGGGCCCATAGGGCTCTGGTTAAACGTAGTGCACTATAAAAGGGTACGGGGGGGTACCATTTGGAATGCAAAAAAAGTGTGATGCCGACAGAGATGGGTAGTGTTTACAGCGCAGCAGCTCCAGTCTTCTCGGTTCAGGAATTACGGAGCGAGAGGCGCTAGTATTACATTACATTAATCCTATAAAGTCACCGTTAGAAGTAAAAGCTCCTCTATTAGGGAGTAAAAACCGCATCACCACTGCAACAACAATTCTGTTATCAGATCTTCTCCAAGGACAGACCTCTGGGGTGGGTTTGAAACGGGGACAGACCTCTGGGGTGGGTTTGAAACGGGGACAGACCTCTGGGGTTGGGTTTGAAACGGGGACAGACCTCTGGGGTTGGGTTTGAAACGGGGACAGACCTCTGGGGTGGGTTTGAAACGGGGACAGACCTCTGGGGTGGGTTTGAAACGGGGACAGACCTCTGGGGTGGGTTTGAAACGGGGACAGACCTCTGGGGTGGGTTTGAAACGGGGACAGACCTCTGGGGTGGGTTTGAAACGGGGACAGACCTCTGGGGTTGGGTTTGAAACGGGGACAGACCTCGGGGGTTGGGTTTGAAACGGGGACAGACCTCGGGGGTTGGGTTTGAAACGGGGACAGACCTCGGGGGTTGGGTTTGAAACGGGGACAGACCTCTGGGGTTGGGTTTGAAACGGGGACAGACCTCTGGGGTTGGGTTTGAAACGGGGACAGACCTCTGGGGTTGGGTTTGAAACGGGAACAGACCTCTGGGGTTGGGTTTGAAACGGGAACAGACCTCTGGGGTTGGGTTTGAAACGGGGACAGACCTCTGGGGTTGGGTTTGAAACGGGGACAGACCTCTGGGGTTGGGTTTGAAACGGGGACAGACCTCTGGGGTTGGGTTTGAAACGGGGACAGACCTCTGGGGTTGGGTTTGAAACGGGGACAGACCTCTGGGGTTGGGTTTGAAACGGGGACAGACCTCTGGGGTGGGTTTGAAACGGGGACAGACCTCTGGGGTGGGTTTGAAACGGGGACAGACCTCTGGGGTGGGTTTGAAACGGGGACAGACCTCTGGGGTGGGTTTGAAACGGGGACAGACCTCTGGGGTGGGTTTGAAACGGGGACAGACCTCTGGGGTGGGTTTGAAACGGGGACAGACCTCTGGGGTGGGTTTGAAACGGGGACAGACCTCTGGGGTGGGTTTGAAACGGGGACAGACCTCTGGGGTGGGTTTGAAACGGGGGCAGACCTCTGGGGTGGGTTTGAAACGGGGACAGACCTCTGGGGTGGGTTTGAAACGGGGACAGACCTCTGGGGTGGGTTTGAAACGGGGACAGACCTCTGGGGTGGGTTTGAAACGGGGACAGACCTCTGGGGTTGGGTTTGAAACGGGGACAGACCTCTGGGGTTGGGTTTGAAACGGGGACAGACCTCTGGGGTTGGGTTTGAAACGGGGACAGACCTCTGGGGTTGGGTTTGAAACGGGGACAGACCTCTGGGGTTGGGTTTGAAACGGGGACAGACCTCTGGGGTTGGGTTTGAAACGGGGACAGACCTCTGGGGTTGGGTTTGAAACGGGGACAGACCTCTGGGGTTGGGTTTGAAACGGGGACAGACCTCTGGGGTTGGGTTTGAAACGGGGACAGACCTCGGGGGTTGGGTTTGAAACGGGGACAGACCTCGGGGGTTGGGTTTGAAACGGGGACAGACCTCGGGGGTTGGGTTTGAAACGGGGACAGACCTCGGGGGTTGGGTTTGAAACGGGGACAGACCTCGGGGGTTGGGTTTGAAACGGGGACAGACCTCGGGGGTTGGGTTTGAAATCGGGACAGACCTCTGGGGTGGGTTTGAAACGGGGACAGACCTCTGGGGTGGGTTTGAAACGGGGACAGACCTCTGGGGTTGGGTTTGAAACGGGGACAGACCTCTGGGGTTGGGTTTGAAACGGGGACAGACCTCTGGGGTTGGGTTTGAAACGGGGACAGACCTCTGGGGTTGGGTTTGAAACGGGAACAGACCTCTGGGGTTGGGTTTGAAACGGGAACAGACCTCTGGGGTTGGGTTTGAAACGGGAACAGACCTCTGGGGTTGGGTTTGAAACGGGAACAGACCTCTGGGGTTGGGTTTGAAACGGGAACAGACCTCTGGGGTTGGGTTTGAAACGGGAACAGACCTCTGGGGTTGGGTTTGAAACGGGAACAGACCTCTGGGGTTGGGTTTGAAACGGGGACAGACCTCTGGGGTTGGGTTTGAAACGGGGACAGACCTTGGGGTGGGTTTGAAACGGGGACAGACCTCTGGGGTTGGGTTTGAAACGGGGACAGACCTCTGGGGTTGGGTTTGAAACGGGAACAGACCTCTGGGGTTGGGTTTGAAACGGGAACAGACCTCTGGGGTTGGGTTTGAAACGGGAACAGACCTCTGGGGTTGGGTTTGAAACGGGAACAGACCTCTGGGGTTGGGTTTGAAACGGGAACAGACCTCTGGGGTTGGGTTTGAAACGGGAACAGACCTCTGGGGTTGGGTTTGAAACGGGAACAGACCTCTGGGGTTGGGTTTGAAACGGGAACAGACCTCTGGGGTTGGGTTTGAAACGGGAACAGACCTCTGGGGTTGGGTTTGAAACGGGAACAGACCTCTGGGGTTGGGTTTGAAACGGGAACAGACCTCTGGGGTTGGGTTTGAAACGGGAACAGACCTCTGGGGTTGGGTTTGAAACGGGGACAGACCTCTGGGGTTGGGTTTGAAACGGGGACAGACCTCTGGGGTTGGGTTTGAAACGGGGACAGACCTCTGGGGTTGGGTTTGAAACGGGGACAGACCTCTGGGGTTGGGTTTGAAACGGGGACAGACCTCGGGGGGTGGGTTTGAAACGGGGACAGACCTCGGGGGTTGGGTTTGAAACGGGGACAGACCTCTGGGGTGGGTTTGAAACGGGGACAGACCTCTGGGGTGGGTTTGAAACGGGGACAGACCTCTGGGGTTGGGTTTGAAACGGGGACAGACCTCGGGGGGTGGGTTTGAAACGGGGACAGACCTCGGGGGGTGGGTTTGAAACGGGGACAGACCTCGGGGGTTGGGTTTGAAACGGGGACAGACCTCGGGGGTTGGGTTTGAAACGGGGACAGACCTCTGGGGTGGGTTTGAAACGGGGACAGACCTCGGGGGTTGGGTTTGAAACGGGGACAGACCTCGGGGGTTGGGTTTGAAATGGGGACAGACCTCGGGGGGTTGGGTTTGAAATGGGGACAGACCTCGGGGGGTTGGGTTTGAAATGGGGACAGACCTCGGGGGGTTGGGTTTGAAATGGGAAAAGACCTCTGGGGTTGGGTTTGAAACGGGGACAGACCTCGGGGGGTTGGGTTTGAAACGGGGACAGACCTCGGGGGGTTGGGTTTGAAACGGGGACAGACCTCGGGGGGTTGGGTTTGAAACAGGGACAGACCTCTGGGGTTGGGTTTGAAACGGGGACAGACCTCTGGGGTTGGGTTTGAAACGGGAACAGACCTCTGGGGTTGGGTTTGAAATGGGGACAGACCTCTGGGGTTGGGTTTGAAATGGGGACAGACCTCTGGGGTTGGGTTTGAAATGGGGACAGACCTCTGGGGTTGGGTTTGAAATGGGGACAGACCTCTGGGGTTGGGTTTGAAATGGGGACAGACCTCTGGGGTGGGTTTGAAACGGGGACAGACCTCGGGGGTTGGGTTTGAAACGGGGACAGACCTCGGGGGTTGGGTTTGAAATGGGGACAGACCTCGGGGGGTTGGGTTTGAAATGGGGACAGACCTCGGGGGGTTGGGTTTGAAATGGGGACAGACCTCGGGGGGTTGGGTTTGAAATGGGGACAGACCTCGGGGGGTTGGGTTTGAAATGGGGACAGACCTCGGGGGGTTGGGTTTGAAATGGGAAAAGACCTCTGGGGTTGGGTTTGAAACGGGGACAGACCTCGGGGGGTGGGGTTTGAAACGGGGACAGACCTCGGGGGGTTGGGTTTGAAACGGGGACAGACCTCGGGGGGTTGGGTTTGAAACAGGGACAGACCTCGGGGGGTTGGGTTTGAAACAGGGACAGACCTCTGGGGTTGGGTTTGAAACGGGGACAGACCTCTGGGGTTGGGTTTGAAATGGGAACAGACCTCTGGGGTTGGGTTTGAAATGGGAACAGACCTCTGGGGTTGGGTTTGAAATGGGGACAGACCTCTGGGGTTGGGTTTGAAATGGGGACAGACCTCTGGGGTTGGGTTTGAAATGGGGACAGACCTCTGGGGTTGGGTTTGAAATGGGGACAGACCTCTGGGGTGGGTTTGAATCAACTTCATTAATCCCCCATGGGGAAATTGGATTTGGCACCAGCAGGACACAAACTGCAACCACATAAAGGTTTGGACAACTAATTATTCCAGGGTTTTTCTTTATTTTTACTATTTTCTGCATTGTAGAATAATAGTGAAGACATAGATAGAATCATGTAGTAACCAAAAAAAAGTGTTAAACAAATCAAAATATATTATATTTGAGATTCTCCAGCGTTGCACACACTTGGCATTCTCTCAACCAGCTTCACCTGGAATGCTATTCCAACAGTCTTGAAGGAGTTCCCACATATGCTGAGGACTTGTTGGCTTGGCTGCTTTTCCTTCACTCCGCGGTCCAACTCATCCCAAACCATCTCCATTGGGTTGAGGTCGGGTGACTGTTGAGGCCAGGTCATCTGATGCAGAACTCCATCACTCTCCTTCTTGGTAAAATAGCCCTTACACAGCCTGGAGGTGTGTTGGGTCATTGTCCTGTTGAAAAACAAATGATAGTCCCACTAAGCGCAAACCAGATGGGATGGTGTATCGCTGCTGAGTGCTGTGGTAGCCATGCAGGTTAAGTGGGCCTTAAATTCTAAATAAATCACAGACAGTGTCCCCAGCAAAGCAACCCCACACCTCCTCCTGCAAGCTTCACGTTGGAAACCACACATGCAGAGATCATCCGTTCACCTTCTCTGCATCTCACAAAGACACAGCTGTTGCAACCTAAAATCTTGTGTTTCTTGTCCCAAGCAAGTCTCTTCTTATTATTGGTGTCCTTTAGTAGTGGTTTCTTTGCAGCAATTCTACCATGAAGGCCGGATTCACGCAGTCTCCTCTGAACAGTTGATGTTGAGATGTGTCTGTTACTTGAACTCTGAAGCATTTATTTGGGCTGACATTTCTGAGGGGCAGTTAACTCTCATGAACTTCTGTTCCTGTGGCGGTCCTCATGAGAGCAAGTTTCATCATAGCGCTTGATGGTTTTTGCGACTGCACTTGAAGAAACTGTCAAAGTTCTTGAAATGTTCTGGATTTACTGACAATGTCTTAAAGGAATAATGGACTGTCGTTTGTCTTTGCTTATTTGAGGTGTTCTTGCCATAATAGGGCTATCTTCTGTTTACCAACCCTACCGTGTCACAACACAACTGATTGGCTCAAATGCATTAAGAAAGAAATTCCACAAATTAACAAGGCGCACCTGTTATTTGAAATGCATTCCAGGTGACTACCTCATTAAGCTGGTTGAGATAATGCCAAGAATGTGCAAAGCTGTCATCAAGGCAAAGGGTGGCTACTTTGAAGAATCTAAAATCTCTTGATTTATTTAACACTTTTTTGGTTACTAATTTCATGTGTGATATTTCATAGTTTTGATGTCTTCACTATTATTCTACAATGTAGAAAACAGTAAAAAAAAAAAAAAAAATTAACCTGGAATGAGTAGGTGTCCAAACCTTTGACTGGTACTGTACCTCAGACCACAGAGAACTGATGGAAAGCCACATTTTAAATGTTTAACTGGTAATGTATAGTGGTCATTCCAACACAAGTTTGAGAAGCAATGGAATCTCATAGGTCATATAAGATTATGTGGACTGTCCACTAGAATGACCAATGACCATGGCAGTTATGGTCAGAACATGTCAAATCCCAAGACGATATGAAATGGCCACCAGGACTATTTACATTCTTGGGGACATTCAATTCTGCAGACATTTTGTGGTACCCTTCCCCAGGCTCCCGAGTGGAGCAGCGGTCTAAGGCACTGCATCTCAGTGTAAGAGGCGTCACTACAGTACCTGGTTCGAATCCAGGCTGTATCACAGCCGTCCTTGATTGGGAGTCCCATAGGGCGGTGCACAATTGGCCCAGTATTGTCCAGGTTTGGCCGGGGTAGGCCGTCATTGTAAATAAGAATTAGTTCTTAACTGAACTGCCTAGTTAAATAAATAAAAATATCTGTGCCTCTACACAATCCTGTCGCGGAGCTGTACGGACAATTTTTTCAATTAACCTGTACCCCCCCAGATAACCCTGTACCCCCCCAGATAACCCTGTACCCCCCCAGATAACCCTGTACCCCCCCAGATAACCCTGTACCCCCCCAGATAACCCTGTACCCCCCCAGATAACCCTGTACCCCCCCAGATAACCCTGTACCCCCCCAGATAACCCTGTACCCCCCCAGATAACCCTGTACCCCCCCAGATAACCCTGTACCCCCCCAGATAACCCTGTACCCCCCCAGATAACCCTGTACCCCCCCAGATAACCCTGTACCCCCGCACATTGACTCGGTATCGGTAGCCCATGTATATAGCCTCGTTATTGTATATTTCTTGTGTTACTTTTTGATAGAATTTTACTTTAGTTTATTTAGTAAATATTTTCTTAACTCTATTTCTTGAACTGCATTGTTGGTTAAGGGCTTGTAAGTAAGCATTTCACTAAGGTCTACACCTGTTGTATTCGGCGCATGTGACAAATACAATTTGATTTGAAATGTTGGTAACACAGTATAATGCTGGCATACAGTGCCTTCGGAAATTATTCTGACCCCTTGACCTTTTTCCACATTTTGTTACGTTACAGCTTTATTCTAAAATGGATGAAATAGTTTCCCCCCCTCCAATCTACACACAATACCCCATCATTTTCAAACGCTTTTGCTGTTAGCTAGCTAAGCTTCTATCTCAGAACCAAAGTAGAGGACTTCCTGGTTTTGTTGTCCTTCAGGAAATCCTTATCCAACCGGCTGAATGAAATACTAAATGTTGATGTTGTTACTAGACTAAATACTAGATGTTGTTACAGTCACTATACTGATGATTACTAAAGGGCTGTTACAGGTTGTCCTTAGCAAATTTATGGAAAAATAAATAAATATCACATTTACATCAGTATTCCAACGCTTTACTCAGTAGTTTGTTGAAGCAACTTTGGCAGCGATTACAGCCTTGAGTCTTCTTGGGTATGACGCTACAAGCTTGGCACACCTGTATTTGGGGTGTTTCTCCCATTCTTCTCTGCAGATCCTCTCAAGCTCTGTCAGGTTCGAGGGGGAGTGTTGCTGCACACCTATTTTCAGGTCAATCCAGAGATGTTTGATCGGGTTCAAGTCCGGGCTCTGGCTGGGCCACTCAAGGACATTGAGACTTGTCCCGAAGCCACTCCTGCATTGTCTTGGCTGTGTGCTTAGGGTCGTTGTCCTGTTGGAAGGTGAACCTTCACCCTAGTCTCAGGTCCCGAGCGCTCTGGAGCAGGTTTTCATCAAGGAGCTCTCTGTACTTTGCTCCATTCATCTTTCCCTCGATCCTGACTAGTCTCCCAGTCCCTGCCGCTGAAAAACATCCCCACAGCATGATACTGCCACCACCATGCTTCACCGTAGGGATGGCGCCAGGTTTCCTCCAGATGTTTGGCATTCAGGCCAAAGATTTCAATCTTGGTTTCATCAGACCAGAGAATCTTGTTTCTCATGGTCTGAGAGTCCTTTAGGTGCCTTTTGGCAAACTCCAAGCGGGCTGTCATGTGACTTTTACTGAGGAGTGGCTTCCGTCGACCTCATGGCTTGGTTTATGCACATGCACTGTCAACTGTGGGACCTTTATATAGACAAGGGTCTGCATACTTTCCGAATGCACTGTCCGAATGCAGAGCAGTGTTCAGGTAACTAATGCTTGCCTCAATGAGTCAAGACTATTGAGTGTGAGTGAACAAGGAAGTAAGAGATATCATGTCTTTACCTTCGACCACCTTAAGGTGACCCTGTAGAATAACCGGACCTGTCTGCTACCTCATGTATAATTTGGCTCATAAATAAAAATGGTGGTACAGTCCTGTACATGAGGCATTTGCCAGACACAGAGGAAGTGAAGTGCAGTTGAGAACGCTGTGAGACCAGTTAGTTAGATCAAGATAAAGTCTGAGTGCCAGAGAGTCTGCTGTGAGGACAAAGTTCTGTCAAATCCCAAACGGATCCTTTACTGTCACCAAACAGTCAGAACGGTCCAGTTTTGTAGGCTGAATGCCAACTCATTTAGTCATTGTCATGTTTGTTTGTACAGTCCATGGTGTTATACTACAACGAAGGTTCAATGAGTTAGCCAGCTAACTTGAATAAACAACCCAAAATAACTAGTGACTTTCTTGTACATAAAGACCTTGTGTTTTTGGTTGTTGAGACAATTAGATTAAGTCGATTTCAACAACAAAAAAATCACTTCTTTTTTTCTGAACATTTAGGCAAGTTAGCTGGCTAACTCATTGGTTCATATTCTCCCCTCTAGGGAGACATTACTGTTACCTGGTGTCTGGTTCCCATGTTGATCCTGTGAAATAGATATGCTACAGGGTAGCACTGACCTGACACAGAAAGAATCTTATGTGTTGAAAGACAATAACCCACTCTCATAGACTCTAGCCCTAAAAAAACACATTCAATAACAGCCATACAATGTTGATACGAGTCAAATTGAATCGAAATGGTCTGCACAATTATGGAAATGTGATCCGGTAATTAAATAAAGATACGCCGAACAGTGGCTCTTAAAAGATGTGCTCATTTGAATTTATGCTGGACTGTTGTGTGTTCATTTATGGTAGTTGGATAAAAGGCATGCCAGAGCTGTAATTGAGGGAGCCACACTGATCCTTATTAAATCATTTTCTACAACGGTAAGGTATTAGTGTTCAATGTGCATCCCAATGAGCAGGTAGCCAAGTGGTTAGAGACAGGTAGCCTAGTGGTTAGAGACAGGTAGCCTAGTGGTTAGAGCAGGTAGCCTAGTGGTTAGAGACAGGTAGCCTAGTGGTTAGAGACAGGTAGCCTAGTGGTTAGAGACAGGTAGCCTAGTGGTTAGAGCAGGTAGCCTAGTGGTTAGAGACAGGTAGCCTAGTGGTTAGAGCAGGTAGCCTAGTGGTTAGAGACAGGTAGCCTAGTGGTTAGAGACAGGTAGCCTAGTGGTTAGAGACAGGTAGCCTAGTGGTTAGAGACAGGTAGCCTAGTGGTTAGAGACAGGTAGCCTAGTGGTTAGAGACAGGTAGCCTAGTGGTTAGAGACAGGTAGCCTAGTGGTTAGAGACAGGTAGCCTAGTGGTTAGAGCAGGTAGCCAAGTGGTTAGAGACAGGTAGCCTAGTGGTTAGAGCAGGTAGCCAAGTGGTTAGAGACAGGTAGCCTAGTGGTTAGAGACAGGTAGCCTAGTGGTTAGAGCAGGTAGCCTAGTGGTTAGAGACAGGTAGCCTAGTGGTTAGAGACAGGTAGCCTAGTGGTTAGAGCAGGTAGCCTAGTGGTTAGAGACAGGTAGCCTAGTGGTTAGAGACAGGTAGCCTAGTGGTTAGAGACAGGTAGCCTAGTGGTTAGAGCAGGTAGCCTAGTGGTTAGAGACAGGTAGCCTAGTGGTTAGAGACAGGTAGCCTAGTGGTTAGAGACAGGTAGCCTAGTGGTTAGAGACAGGTAGCCTAGTGGTTAGAGACAGGTAGCCTAGTGGTTAGAGACAGGTAGCCAAGTGGTTAGAGACAGGTAGCCTAGTGGTTAGAGACAGGTAGCCTAGTGGTTAGAGACAGGTAGCCTAGTGGTTAGAGACAGGTAGCCTAGTGGTTAGAGACAGGTAGCCTAGTGGTTAGAGACAGGTAGCCTAGTGGTTAGAGACAGGTAGCCTAGTGGTTAGAGACAGGTAGCCTAGTGGTTAGAGCAGGTAGCCTAGTGGTTAGAGACAGGTAGACTCGTGGTTAGAGACAGGTAGCCTAGTGGTTAGAGACAGGTAGACTCGTGGTTAGAGACAGGTAGCCTAGTGGTTAGAGCAGGTAGACTCGTGGTTAGAGACAGGTAGCCTAGTGGTTAGAAACAGGTAGCCTAGTGGTTAGAGCAGGTAGCCTAGTGGTTAGAGCAGGTAGCCTAGTGGTTAGAGACAGGTAGCCTAGTGGTTAGAGGCAGGTAGCCTAGTGGTTAGAGGCAGGTAGCCTAGTGGTTAGAGACAGGTAGCCTAGTGGTTAGAGACAGGTAGCCTAGTGGTTAGAGACAGGTAGCCTAGTGGTTAGAGACAGGTAGCCTAGTGGTTAGAGACAGGTAGCCTAGTGGTTAGAGACAGGTAGCCTAGTGGTTAGAGACAGGTAGCCTAGTGGTTAGAGACAGGTAGCCTAGTGGTTAGAGACAGGTAGCCTAGTGGTTAGAGACAGGTAGCCTAGTGGTTAGAGACAGGTAGCCTAGTGGTTAGAGACAGGTAGCCTAGTGGTTAGAGGCAGGTAGCCTAGTGGTTAGAGGCAGGTAGCCTAGTGGTTAGAGACAGGTAGCCTCGTGGTTAGAGACAGGTAGCCTAGCGGTTAGAGACAGGTAGCCTAGCGGTTAGAGACAGGTAGCCTAGCGGTTAGAGACAGGTAGCCTAGCGGTTAGAGACATGTAGCCTAGCGGTTAGAGCAGGTAGCCTCGTGGTTAGAGCAGGTAGCCTCGTGGTTAGAGCAGGTAGCCTCGTGGTTAGAGCAGGTAGCCTCGTGGTTAGAGCAGGTAGCCTCGTGGTTAGAGCAGGTAGCCTCGTGGTTAGAGGCAGGTAGCCTAGTGGTTAGAGGCAGGTAGCCTAGTGGTTAGAGGCAGGTAGCCTAGTGGTTAGAGGCAGGTAGCCTAGTGGTTAGAGGCAGGTAGCCTAGTAGTTAGAGACAGGTAGCCTAGTGGTTAGAGCAGGTAGACTCGTGGTTAGAGACAGGTAGCCTAGTGGTTAGAGGCAGGTAGCCTAGTGGTTAGAGGCAGGTAGCCTAGTAGTTAGAGACAGGTAGCCTCGTGGTTAGAGACAGGTAGCCTAGCGGTTAGAGACAGGTAGCCTAGTGGTTAGAGACAGGTAGCCAAGTGGTTAGAGCAGGTAGCCTAGCGGTTAGAGCAGGTAGCCTAGCGGTTAGAGACAGGTAGCCAAGTGGTTAGAGACAGGTAGCCAAGTGGTTAGAGCAGGTAGCCTAGCGGTTAGAGCGTTGGATCAAATCCCCGAGCTGACTGTAAAAATCTGTCGTTCTGCCCCTGAAAAAGGCGGTTATAACCCACTGTTCCTGGGCTGTCATTGTAAATAAGAATTTGTTCTTAACTGACTTGCCTAGTTAAATAAAATAATGCGTGGTTAGACATGGAAGTAGTACACAGTGGATACTAGGCCTATATTTACAACAACAACAAATTGAAGCGTGACTGAAACTTTGACTGCTTTCAGACAACTATGAAGAGATATACTGAACAACTACCTCAGAGAGATTACAGAAGACAAAGTGATGAGTGAGGAAAGCATTAGTCAGTAGTCTAGTGCCCCCTTATGGAAATGGGACTAGTTTCAGACCTCCTTGTCTATCGGGATGTCAACCCGTCTACAAAACATCAACGTCCATGTTCTAGGAACATAGACGAATTTTAGCAGACGCAAACAGTACCACTTACAGTTAAGTGCATACATTTTCCACCGCCGTGGAAACCAGAACTGTGAATTTGCACTTCGTTGACCTGTCAGAGGTATTCTATTGGCCGTTGGCTCTGATGTCAAAAGATGATGTCAATAGATACACCTTTCAGTATCGTAATGTTAAAATATGACGAGGACTAAACCAACTGAGTGGTTCTCCGTAGCTCAGTTGGTTTAACATGATGATTGCAACGCCAAGATGGTGGGTTTGATCCTTGGATCAACAGTACATAAAACGTACGCACAATGTAAGTCGCTTTGGATAAAAGTGTCTTCTAAAAATTGCATTTATTATATATTTATATATATGAACTATTTTACAAAAATGTGCCTCCTTTGTGCTCAAAGAGGACGGAGGGTAAACGTACACCTTTCTGCAGAAGTTGATGTCAAGGGAATATCCTAATGTTATATGACAATATGACTACCTGAAACATAGTAAGTAGTACCTGTAGAAGTTGATGTCAGGGTAGTTGAAGTATTCTGACTTCCTGGAGTTGCGTCGGGGGAAGGTACAGAAGAAGGCGTTGGCCAATAGAGAAGCCACCTGCACTTGAGACAGGGTGATGGAGTGGTTCATCCCTTCCTTCAGCAGAGGGATGGGCTGGGGAAAAGACAAAAAAGATTTATTGACTTGCATTTAAGTAATTTAACAGACGCTCTTGTCCAGAGAGACTTACAGTGGCTTGATTTCTTAGTGGAGTAAACGTGGAGTAAAACTGGAGTAATGAAGTAAATGTGGAGTAAAATAGCAGTAATGGAGTAAATGTGGTGTATATATAGAGTAAAACAGGAGTAGAGGAGTAAAATAGGAGTAGAGGAGTAAAATAGCAGTAGTGGAGTAAAATAGGAGTAGAGGAGTAAATGTGGTGTATATATAGAGTAAAATAGCAGTAGTGGAGTAAAACAGGAGTAGAGGAGTAAATGTGGTGTATATATAGAGTAAAACAGGAGTAGAGGAGTAAAATAGGAGTAGAGGAGTAAAATAGCAGTAGTGGAGTAAAATAGGAGTAGAGGAGTAAATGTGGTGTATATATATAGAGTAAAATAGCAGTAGGTGAGTAAAACAGGAGTAGAGGAGTAAAATAGGAGTAGTGGAGTAAAATAGGAGTAGAGGAGTAAATGTGGTGTATATATAGAGTAAAATAGCAGTAGTGGAGTAAAATAGGAGTAGAGGAGTAAAATAGCAGTAGTGGAGTAAAATAGGAGTAGAGGAGTAAAATAGGAGCAGTGGAGTAAAATAGGAGTAGAGGAGTAAATGTGGTGTATATATAGAGTAAAATAGCAGTAGTGGAGTAAAACAGGAGTAAAATAGGAGTAGAGGAGTAAATGTGGAGTATATATAGAGTAAAACAGGAGTAGAGGAGTAAAATAGGAGTAGAGGAGTAAATGTGGAGAAAAACAGGAGTAAAATAGGAGTAGTGGAGTAAAATAGGAGTAGTGGAGTAAAATAGGAGTAGAGGAGTAAAATAGGAGTAGTGGAGTAAAATAGGAGTAGTGGAGTAAAATAGGAGTAGAGGACTAAAATAGGAGTAGAGGACTAAAATAGGAGTAGAGGAGTAAAATAGCAGTAGTGGAGTAAATGTAGTGTATCTATAGAGTAAAATAGGAGTAGAGGAGTAAAATAGGAGTAGAGGAGTAGTGGAGTAAATGTAGTGTATATATAGAGTAAAATAGGAGTAGAGGAGTAAAATAGGAGTAGAGGAGTAAAATAGCAGTAGTGGAGTAAAATAGGAGTAGTGGAGTAAAATAGGAGTAGTGGAGTAAAATAGGAGTAGAGGAGTAAATGTAGTGTATATATAGAGTAAAATAGGAGTAGAGGAGTAAAATAGGAGTAGAGGAGTAAAATAGCAGTAGTGGAGTAAAATAGCAGTAGTGGAGTAAAATAGTAGTGGAGTAAAATAGGAGTAGTGGAGTAAAATAGGAGTAGAGGAGTAAAATAGGAGTAGAGGAGTAAAATAGGAGTAGAGGAGTAAAATAGAAGTCGAGGAGTAAAATAGGAGTCGAGGAGTAAATGTGGTGTATATATAGAGTAAAATAGGAGTAGAGGAGTAAAATAGGCGTAGAGGAGTAAAATAGGAGTAGAGGAGTAAAATAGGAGTAGAGGAGTAAAATAGGAGTAGAGGAGTAAAATAGGAGTAGTGGAGTAAATGTAGTGTATATATAGAGTAAAATAGGAGTAGAGGAGTAAAATAGGAGTAGAGGAGTAAAATAGGAGTAGTGGAGTAAATGTAATGTATATATAGAGTAAAATAGGAGTAGAGGAGTAAAATAGGAGTAGAGGAGTAAAATAGGAGTAGTGGAGTAAATGTAGTGTATATATAGAGTAAAATAGGAGTAGAGGAGTAAAATAGGAGTAGAGGAGTAAAATAGGAGTAGAGGAGTAAAATAGGAGTAGAGGAGTAAAATAGGAGTAGTGGAGTAAATGTAGTGTATATATAGAGTAAAATAGGAGTAGAGGAGTAAAGTAGGAGTAGTGGAGTAAAATAGGAGTAGTGGAGTAAAATAGGAGTAGAGGAGTAAAATAGGAGTAGAGGAGTAAAATAGGAGTAGTGGAGTAAATGTAGTGTATATATAGAGTAAAATAGGAGTAGAGGAGTAAAATAGGAGTAGAGGAGTAAAATAGGAGTATTGGAGTAAAGTAGGAGTAGTGGAGTAAAATAGGAGTAGAGGAGTAAAATAGGAGTAGAGGAGTAAAATAGGAGTAGAGGAGTAAAATAGGAGTAGAGGAGTAAAATAGCAGTAGTGGAGTAAAATAGGAGTAGAGGAGTAAATGTGGTGTATATATAGAGTAAAATAGCAGTAGTGGAGTAAAACAGGAGTAGAGGAGTAAATGTGGTGTATATATAGAGTAAAACAGGAGTAGAGGAGTAAAATAGGAGTAGAGGAGTAAAATAGCAGTAGTGGAGTAAAATAGGAGTAGAGGAGTAAATGTGGTGTATATATATAGAGTAAAATAGCAGTAGGTGAGTAAAACAGGAGTAGAGGAGTAAAATAGGAGTAGTGGAGTAAAATAGGAGTAGAGGAGTAAATGTGGTGTATATATAGAGTAAAATAGCAGTAGTGGAGTAAAACAGGAGTAGAGGAGTAAATGTGGTGTATATATAGAGTAAAACAGGAGTAGAGGAGTAAAATAGGAGTAGAGGAGTAAAATAGCAGTAGTGGAGTAAAATAGGAGTAGAGGAGTAAAATAGGAGCAGTGGAGTAAAATAGGAGTAGAGGAGTAAATGTGGTGTATATATAGAGTAAAATAGCAGTAGTGGAGTAAAACAGGAGTAAAATGGGAGTAGAGGAGTAAATGTGGAGTATATATAGAGTAAAACAGGAGTAGAGGAGTAAAATAGGAGTAGAGGAGTAAATGTGGAGAAAAACAGGAGTAAAATAGGAGTAGTGGAGTAAAATAGGAGTAGTGGAGTAAAATAGGAGTAGTGGAGTAAAATAGGAGTAGTGGAGTAAAATAGGAGTAGAGGAGTAAAATAGGAGTAGAGGAGTAAAATAGGAGTAGTGGAGTAAAATAGGAGTAGTGGAGTAAAATAGGAGTAGTGGAGTAAAATAGGAGTAGAGGACTAAAATAGGAGTAGAGGAGTAAAATAGCAGTAGTGGAGTAAATGTAGTGTATCTATAGAGTAAAATAGGAGTAGAGGAGTAAAATAGGAGTAGAGGAGTAGTGGAGTAAATGTAGTGTATATATAGAGTAAAATAGGAGTAGAGGAGTAAAGTAGGAGTAGTGTAGTAAAATAGGAGTAGAGGAGTAAAATAGGAGTAGTGGAGTAAAATAGGAGTAGAGGAGTAAAATAGGAGTAGAGGAGTAAAATAGGAGTAGTGGAGTAAATGTAGTGTATATATAGAGTAAAATAGGAGTAGAGGAGTAAAATAGGAGTAGAGGAGTAAAATAGGAGTATTGGAGTAAAGTAGGAGTAGTGGAGTAAAATAGGAGTAGAGGAGTAAAATAGGAGTAGAGGAGTAAAATAGGAGTAGAGGAGTAAAATAGGAGTAGTGGAGTAAAATAGGAGTAGAGGAGTAAAATAGGAGTAGTGGAGTAAAATAGGAGTAGTGGAGTAAATGTGGTGTATATATAGGAGTAGTGGAGTAAATGTGGTGTATATATAGGTGATTGAAGGAGGTCAACATAATGATTTTGGCCATTTAAAGCCCTAGTCTGTGAATCCAAAAACACCATGGTTCCTGTCTGTTCCTAAAACATGGCGATTGATTGGTTCATTCATTCCTTAAGGAGCAGGATAGACTTGGGAAAAGACAAAGGTGCGTATGAAATGGCATCCTATGGCTCTGGTCAACAGTAGTGCACTATATAGGGCTCTGGTCAACAGTAGTGTACTATATAGGGCAGTGTTTCCCAACTCCAGTCCTCCAGTACTCTCAAACAGCACACATTTTATTGTAGCTCCGAACAAACTCAGTTAGTTGACAAGTTGAATCAGGTGTGTTTGTCTGGGGCTACAATACAATGTGTGCTGTTTGGGAGTACTGGAGGACTGGAGTTGGGAAACACTGATATTTGAAATAGGGTGCCATTTTGGAAGCAGACAAGGCGTTGATTAAGGGAGGTCAAAATAATTAGTTTGGTCATTTTAAAACAAGGCAGCTGAATGATATTAAGTAAATGAACAAAGAGTCATTTAGGACCTACTCGTGGGATGTTCAAATCAACCAGCCTTTATCACAGTCGAGGGTCATCTATAATCTATTTAACTCAAATAGGGCTAAATTACTCATCCGGATTGAGGGTTAGCAAATACACAATGTCTTTAACGTAAGTGGTAGTCATTTTTTGGCATAAAATGTAAGTGAAAAAGAGCGCAGTGGAAAGAGACTAATGTAGAATAGACGACACACACACCAGAGCAGATTTGTCCTAATCGGCACAAAACCTGCTACAAAGGCACCATGACGACAGAGAACAATCCTTTTCACAAAATAGTGGTTAAGGAAAAATGATGAAGGTAGTTTTTTGGGTCCTTGTTCAAATCAAGAGAATACAAGTGACTCTTTGCACACCGTCATGACTTGCTGACACATTCGATACATAAATCAGAGAGCTAGATCGGCGCTAGTTCCCAATTTGGTGTTAGTCAGAGAGAGGAGGAATGTAATGGGGACTGAGCCGATTCGGCTTGGGCCTTCCATTAATCTCTGGTCCAGGCTCCAGCAGCACCTCACAGAAAACCAATAGATTTCAAGAGGCTCAATCCATCTCAGACTAGCTGACTCTTTTTATGGCCAAATTAGCTCTAATCTGGGGGGCTCAGAATCGGGCTTGTGCTGTAGAATCTAGTTGTCCTATGCAAAATGCACATGGTCTTTCTATTTCTAGGGAGGTTCACTGATGCTCATTTCAGGGAATGGTCTTTAACATTTGAACATGTAGCCTAAGGTTTGTGAGGTATATACCGTATACCGAGGTATTTGGGGAAAAGCAACATGCTGGTTTTTATATCGTCGTTTTTCCCCAATAACGTCAATACAGGTGAAACTATTTATTGAAAGTTTTGTTTTTTAATTTAAATACATTTGAATATTTGTAGCAACTTAAAGTAAATCCCTGCAGTCAACTTGTGCAATACCGTTAGGAGATAAAAGCAGATTGCATTCTTCATTACACCTGTCACATTACTGTTCATTATGAACGTTACAGGTAGTCCCCCAGTCACATGTCACATGGTGTTTGTTTACAACGACGACCAGAGCCTTGTTGTGCAGCATGTTCCAGGTGATCTAGTTACAGGAGGGAATTCACAACTAAAATGTTTGCCAGTTGGATATATCTGCTAACTATTAAAGTTACCCGTCTAACATGTGATTAACGCTCTACGGTTATGTTAGGGTTGTGGCGGGCACGGAGTTGTGTCAACCGGTGATTGTCAAGCAATAACTGTAGGTCTTATGGGTAAATGAACGTTAATTAACATTAAAAAAAGCATTTAGCATCTCCTGGCTTCCACACTGATGCAGACCTTTGGAACATTTACATTTTAAAAAGTCTAATAACGCCAGGTAATATAGAGACAAGATTTGCTTAGAATTCTGTGGCCTTATTTTATAGTACGTCGAATATAATTGAACAAAGCTGAATAAAATAGAACGGATATTTTCTCCAAACGATTTGAGGGAGTGCTTTCACGTGGGGCTATTCTGTGTTGAGCGGAAAGAAAATTAGGTACTCCTATATGCTTAATTTAGAGTTATCAATGTAACTTTAGTTCTACAAATGTTGGTCTATACGTGTAGATGTTTAATACATTCTAAGGCTGCATGATGCAACTCTTATAGTGATTTTTAAAAAGTCGCTTGAAAGGCATGAACTCTGCATTGGTTTTTTTTACGCAGGCTGTACACACACTACATCAGTCACTCATTGACAATTTGACAAGCACTTGATAATGCCTAGAATTTCACGGTGGCATCCCCTTTGTGTGGTCATAACGCCCCCCCCCCCCCCCCAAAATCAATGCCTTTCGTGGTCAGTGGCCGTTGTCCCCTTCACGTGATCGGGTCTTTCTCACAGGCTACAAGTGAAGACAGCCACATCGGGGACTGTGCTCGTCCTTATCCAATTCCGAGGTGCATATTGAAGCTATTGGAAGAACCGTCTACATTTTACTTTTCCAACAAGATGAGTAGACCTAACAAACAGCAACAGCACAGTACAAAAGTTGACCTATTCTGTGCGAGAAATAAATATTCCAAACATAGTCTGGGACAGTTGTGGGATGCGATAGATCCCAAATGAATACAACCACTAGCATAAAAAAAATTAAAACTTTTTATGCAATGTGGCTGACGCAATGGATCAGAACATTTAGCTTTAAATGTTGATAAACTATAAGGCTATTTCTTCACATTATAAGTGCAGCAATGCGCACATGGTAGTAGGTTATAAGTGGGAATGTCCCATTAGCTGAAAACACCATTATCAAAAGAGACCGCAAATGCAATTATGCATATAATGCTTTTATTATAAAGGTTTCTTATGGTGAAAATGATCTTCCCCAAACATGAAACTCACGTGCTGCTTATGTATCCCAGTTAGGCTCTACACCCCTTGTAAAGCGGATTAATGTGCTTAATTTTAAAGAAGTTATTTGGCCACTTAAGTTGTGATACAAACCTTATTAAAAAACATACAGGCCTATGGGCTAGGCTACATGAGGTGTGCGATTCGAAAAAAAGTTGCAAAAGAAAGGCATTGTTTTTTTATGCTAGGCATCATTCACAAGTGATAAAAAATAATTCACAAGTGATAGGCTAATATTGTCACCCATCAGACCAATCCTGATTTAATCTGGTCTTTACACACAAACACACACAATAGTGTACACAGTTGGAGTCGGAAGTTTAGTTTTTCACAATTCCTGACATTTAATCCAAGTAAAAATTCCCCGTCTAAGGTGAGTTAGTATCAGCACTTTATTATACGAATGTGAAATGTCAGAATAATAGCAGAGAGAGTGATTTTTGTCAGCTTTAATTTCTTTCATCACATTCCCAGTGGGTCAGAAGTTTACATACACTATTTTAGTATTTGGTAGTATTGCCTTTAAATTGTTTAACTTGGGTCAAACGTTTTGGCTAGCCTTCCACAAGCTTCCCAGAATAAGTTGGGTGGATTTTGGCCCATTCCTCCTGACAGAGCTGGTGTAACTGAGTCAGGTTTGTAGGCCTCCTTGCTCACACACGCTTTTTCAGTTCCGCCCACAAAATTTTCTATAGGATTGCGGTCAGGGCTTTGTGATGGCCACTCCAATACCTTGACTTTGTTGTCCTTAAGCCATTTTGTAACAACTTTGGAAGTATGCTTGGGGTAATTGTCCATTTGGAAGATCCATTTGTGACCAAGCTTTAACTTCCTGACTGATGTCTTGAGATGTTGCTTCAATATATCCACATAATTTTCCTTCCTCATGATGGCATCCATTTTGTGAAGTGCACCAGTCCCTCCAGCTGCAAAGCACCCCCACAACATGATGCTGCCACCCCCGTGCATCACGGTTGGGATGGTGTTCTTCAGCTTGGAAGCCTCCCTCTTTTTCCTCCAAACATAACGATTGTCATTATGGCCAAACAGTTCCATTTTTGTTTCATCAGACCAGAGGACATTTCTCCAAAAAGTATGATCTTTGTCCCCATGTGCAGTTGCAAACCGTAGTCGGGCTTTTTTATGGCGGTTTTGGAGCAGTGGCTTCTTCCTTGCTGAGCGGCCTTTCAGGTTATGTCGATATAGGACTCGTTTTACTGTGGATATAGATACTTTTGTACCTGTTTTCTCCAGCATCTTCGCAAGGTCCTTTGCTGTTGTTCTGGGATTGATTTGCACTTTTCACAACAAAGTACGTTCATCTCTAGGAGACAGAATGTGTCTCCTTACTGAGCGGTATGACGGCTGCGTGGTCCCATGGTGTTTATACTTGCGTACTATTGTTTGTTTTTTCTGAGGTCTTGGCTGATTTCTTTTGATTTTCCCATGATGTCAAGCAAAGAGGCACTGAGTTTGAAGGTAGGGCTTAAAATACATCCACAGGTACACCTCCAATTGACTCAAATGATGTCAATTAGCCTATCAGAAGCTTCTAAAGCCATGACATCATTTTCTGGAATTTTCCAAGCTGTTTAAAGGCACAGTCAACTTAGTGTATGTAAACTTCTGACCCAATGGAATTGTGATACAGTGAATTATAAGTGAAATAATCTGTCTGTAAACAATTGTTGGAAAAATGACTTGTGTCATGCACAAAGTAGATGTCCTAACCGACTTGCTAAAACTATAGTTCGTTTACAAGAAATTTGCGGAGTGGTTGAAAAACTAGTTTTAATGACTCCAACACAAGTGTATGTAAACTTCGGACTTCAACTGTATACTGTCATATATATATATACACACAGTATATCAAAAAAGTGAGTACACCCCTCACATTTTTGTAAATATTTGAGTATATCTTTTCATGTGACAACACTGAAGAAATGACACTTTGCTACAATGTAAAGTATTGAGTGTACAGCTTGTATAACAGTGTAAATTTGCTGTCCCCTCAAAATAACTCACAGCCATTAATGTCTAAACCGCTGGCAACAAAAGTGAGTACACCCCTAAGTGAAAATGTCCAAATTGGGGACATATATATATATTATACTTATTTTTTGCATCATTAAAATGTGTATATATATATACACACACACACACATTTTAATTATGCAAAAAATAAGTATAATATATATATATATATGCGCTTTTAAATGCATAATTAAAATGTTTGTGTGTGTGTATATATAGATATACATACATATACATTTTAATTATGCATTTCAAAGCATATATATATTTTATACTTATTTTTTTGCACATACACATTAATTATGCATTGAAAAGCATACAGAATCAAACAAATCATATATGAAATTATCGCTGCTATATTACTTTCAAAAAGCACATTTCAGTCCAAAGGCTTTTTTTTTTTTTTGTGCAAATTCCCAGAGCTCAATCTTGTACTTCCCACTAGGGAGCAATGTGATTATTGACTGATTGGCTGACAGGTTTCCGGACGGCCTGCTAATGAATGTGTTCCGGCAAGAGATCTGCATTGTCCATCCAGGGCAGTGTCCCAAATAGCACCCTAATCCCTACATAGTGCACTACTTTCCACTTAAGCCCTGGATCAAAAAGTAGTGCACATGTCAAAAGTAGTTCACTATTTAGAGAAAAAGCATGTTAACCCCACTCACAGGCATGTTGTATGTTAACCCTGATGTTGTTACCTTTGCATACAGCTTAGATAATACCGTGTCATGTTTGGAGCTTGTGTGTCGTACTAACACCACAGCGTGTGAATGATTCAGTGGGTACACAGGACAGATCATAGACAGTTACCTTGCTACACAGCTCAGACACCCGCAGTGCTAATTGGACCATTTCAGGCAGCAGAGACCCAAACAGATGAACGACGTCAGGATCCAGATCCTTGGAGAGGAAGAGAAGAAGTTTGTTTTAGTTGTTTATGTTTGTTTAAAAAAAACAAGAGCTCAGCTGTGACATTAGCCTATTGGGTTTTAAATCATGCATGAATAAACAATAACAAACCATACAGCCATGCAATCTCCATAGACAAACATTGACAGTATAATGGCTTTACTGAAGAGCTCAGTGACTTTCAACGTGGCACAGTCATAGAATGTCACCTTTCCAACAAGTAATTTTGTCAAATTTCTGCCCTGCTAGAGTGACCCCGGTCAACTGTAAGTGCTGTTAGTGTGAAGTGGAAACATCCAGGAGCAACAACGGCTCAGCCGCAAAGTGGTAGGACACACAAGCTCACAGAACGGGAACGCCGAGTGCTGAAGCGCGTAGCAGGTAAAAATCATGTCTTCGGTTGCAACATTCACTACTGAGTTCCAAACTGCCTCCGGAAACAACGTAAGCACATGAACCGTTGATCGGGAGCTTCATGAAATGGATTTCCATGGCCGAGCAGCAGCACACAAGCCTAAGATCACCATTATGTGCAAATGCCACAATAACTGCTTCGGCTGGAGTGGTGTGAAGTTCGCTGCAACTGGAATCGCATTGTCTGGAGTGATGAATCACACTACACCATCTGGCAGTCCGACGATGACTCTGGGTTTTGGCGGATGTCAGGAGAACGCTACCTGCTCCAATGCATAGTGCCAACTGTAAAGTTTGGTGGAGGAGGACTAATGGTCGAGGGCTGTTTTTCATGGTTTGGGCCCCTTAGTTCCAGTGAAGGAAAATCTTAACGCTACAGCACACTATAACATTCTAGACGATTCTGTGCTAACAACTTTATGGCACTAATTCGGGGAAGGCCCTTTCCAGTTTCATCATGACAATGCCCCCGTGCACAACGTGAGGTCCATACAGGAATAGTTTTTCCGAGATCAGTGTGGAAAGGGAAAGGGGGGATACCTAGTCAGTTGTACAACTGAATGCATTCAACTGAAATGTGTCTTCCGCATTTAACTCAACCCCTCGGAATCAGAGGTGCGGGGGGGCGGCCTTAATCGCCATCGAAGAACTTGACTGGCCTGCACAGAGCCCTGACCTCAACCCCATCGAACACCTTTGGGACGAATTGGAACGCCGACTGCGAGCCAGGCCTAATTGCTCCCGACCTCACTAATGCTCGTGGCTGAATGGAAGCAAGTCCCCGCAGCAATGTTCCAACATCTAGTGGAAAGCCTTCCCAGAAGAGTGGAGGCTGTTATAGCAGCAATGTTCCAACATCTAGTGGAAAGCCTTCCCAGAAGAGTGGAGGCTGTTATAGCAGCAATGTTCCAACATCTAATGGAAAGCCTTCCCAGAAGAGTGGAAAGGGGGGGGACCAACTCCATATTAATGCCCATGACTTTGAAAATGAGATGTTCGGTGTCCACATACTTTTGTAGTGTATATAGAGGTCAGTCTCATCGTTCTGTGGCAGCTCCATTGACACCATCGTCATTTGAAAGTTGCATGGGCCATGCTCTACCAACTGAGCTACAAAAAGGACCAAGAGATTTACCATTACCTCTTCTTCTCTCCTCTCCTCCTCTCTATACCATGTGGGTAATGGACAATTGCACACTTCAGGAAAACAAGCGTAGAGTATTTGAGATGCATAGCCTGCAGAAGGGGCTCAAACCTTCCAAGAGGCCAAACATTGACATCTCTATCTGGCCAAACAAAACAGTGTAATGTGCTATCCAGCTGAAATGTATTGTACCCTGCCGCCCTCTACCCTGCCAAAATAAAGATAGCTAATGCGATATTTTTAGACATTAATACAATTCATTAAATAAAAAAACGAATTCTAATCAATCAACAAGTTTCATATTCAAAACCATCAATATTGAACATTTACAAAGAACAATATAGATTTATATATTTCTCACTTCAATTTAAAGGTTTTGAAAAATCAGGTTAAAATCCTGGTTTTACTATTTTGTTAATAATTTAGTGTGAAAATACAATTTCTGAAATGAATCCGTAATAGAAGGTTTCATCAACATGATCACGACACTCTGCGCGATTCTCCCTTTATTTAAACTGTGTTCACTATGTTTCCGTAGTGACACATTTAGTAGGGTTGTAATGAATTAAGGATAATATGTCAAATACGCCATACAAAGCGTATGAGTAGTAGATATGTCTACCTGGAACACGTGTGCTGAAAGTCTGGGGAAAAAATAGGATACAAATACGAATGTTATATATATATATATATATATTTTTTTTTTTACACACCCAATTTGCACCCCCTTCTGTAGAATGACCCATATAGGCCTAAGTGCTGTTATTCTATCATAGAAGATATTTACGACTATGTATTTATTTACAGTCGTATCGGCTGCCAAATGTCAGTGTGATCAATCACTGAGCAATTTCATCAAGGTTTCAGGGAGGGTGGTGGGGGGCGTGTGGGGGGGGGTGGTGGGGGGGGGGGGGGGGGGGGGGGGTGGTGGGGGGGGGGGGGGGGGGGGGGTGGTGGGGGGGCGTGTGTGGGCTGATTAAACGTGGCTTCTTCCTCGAACAGATGATCATGAACCATGAGTGTGTGTGTGTGTGTGTGTGTGTGTGTGTGTGTGTGTGTGTGTGTGTGCACGTGCCTGCCTGCCTGCATGTGCGTCTCGTGTGTGAAGGGAGACGGGGAGAGTAGAGACAGCGAGACTTGACTGCCGATTTAGCATTGGGCCACAGGAGGGACATTTGTATTACAGCAAACAGGGCCTGACTAAACGCTGTCATAAGTAATAACCTGGGTGAAATCATAACGGATCCCTCTGGGTATAATGAATGAAGCAGGGCCTGATGGGTAGGGACGGGAGAGATGGGATTTAGCTGAGCTAGCATTGCCCCGGGTTACCTCTAAATCACAGGGAGACAGACGATCAAATCAACTGAACTAACACTGGCTGTTTTGACTTGAAACAGGTCTATACATCACATCAAACTGAAAGTCATCAAGTAAGAGGAGAGGGGGCTGCCAGAGACCGGAGAGGAGGCTGCCGAGGAGAGGAGAGGGGGCTGCCAGAGACCGGAGAGGGGGCTGCCGAGGAGAGGAGAGGGGGCTGCCAGAGACCGGAGAGGGGGCTGCCGAGGAGAGGAGAGGGGGCTGCCGAGGAGAGGAGAGGGGGCTGCCGAGGAGAGGAGAGGGGGCTGCCGAGGAGAGGAGAGGGGGCTGCCGAGGAGAGGAGAGGAGGCTGCCGAGGAGAGGAGAGGGGGCTGCCAGAGACCGGAGAGGGGGCTGCCGAGGAGAGGAGAGGGGGCTGCCAGAGACCGGAGAGGGGGCTGCCAGAGACCGGAGAGGGGGCTGCCGAGGAGAGGAGGCTGCCGAGGAGAGGAGAGGGGGCTGCCAGAGACCGGAGAGGGGGCTGCCGAGGAGAGGAGAGGGGGCTGCCAGAGACCGGAGAGGGGGCTGCCGAGGAGAGGAGGCTGCCGAGGAGGGGAGAGGGGGCTGCCAGAGACCGGAGAGGGGGCTGCCGAGGAGAGGAGAGGGGGCTGCCGAGGAGAGGAGAGGGGGCTGCCAGAGACCGGAGAGGGGGCTGCCGAGGAGAGGAGAGGGGGCTGCCGTGGAGAGGAGAGGGGGCTGCCAGAGACCGGAGAGGGGGCTGCCGTAGAGAGGAGAGGGGGCTGCCGTAGAGAGGAGGCTGCCGTAGAGAGGAGAGGGGGCTGCCGTAGAGAGGAGAGGGGGCTGCCAGAGACCGGAGAGGGGGCTGCCGAGGAGAGGAGAGGAGGATGCCGAGGAGAGGGGGGTGCCGTAGAGAGGAGAGGAGGGTGCCAGAGACCGGAGAGGGGGCCGCCGTAGAGAGGAGAGGGGGATGCCGAGGAGAGGGGGGTGCCGTAGAGAGGAGAGGGGGATGCCAGAGACCGGAGAGGGGGCTGCCGTAGAGAGGAGAGGGGGCTGCCGTAGAGAGGGGGATGCCAGAGACCGGAGAGGGGGCTGCCGTAGAGAGGAGAGGGGGCTGCTAGAGACCGGAGAGGGGGCTGCCGAGGAGAGGAGAGGGGGCTGCCGAGGAGAGAAGGGGGGGATGCCAGAGACCGGATAGGGGGCTGCCGTAGAGAGGGGGCTGCCGAGGAGAGGAGAGGGGGCTGCCGAGGAGAGAAGGGGGGGATGCCAGAGACCGGATAGGGGGCTGCCGTAGAGAGGGGGCTGCCGTGGAGAAGAGAGGGGGCTTCCGTGGAGAAGAGAGGGGGCTGCCGAGGAGAGGGGGCTGCCGTGGAGAGGAGAGGGGGATGCCGAGGAGAGAGGGCTGCCGTAGAGAGGTGAGGGGGCTGCCGTGGAGAGGGGGCTGCCGTGGAGAGGGGGCTGCCGTGGAGAGGGGGCTGCCGAGGAGAGGGGGCTGCCGGGGAGAGGAGAGGGGGCTGCCGAGGAGAGGAGAGGGGGCTGCCGAGGAGAGGAGAGGGGGCTGCCGAGGAGAGGAGAGGGGGCTGCCGAGGAGAGGAGAGGGGGCTGCCGAGGAGAGGAGAGAGGGCTGCCGAGGAGAGGAGAGGGGGCTGCCGAGGAGAGGAGAGGGGGCTGCCGAGGAGAGGAGAGAGGGCTGCCGAGGAGAGAGGGCTGCCGAGGAGAGAGGGCTGCCGAGGAGAGAGGGCTGCCGAGGAGAGAGGGCTGCCGAGGAGAGAGGGCTGCCGAGGAGAGAGGGCTGCCGAGGAGAGAGGGCTGCCGAGGAGAGAGGGCTGCCGAAGAGAGGAGAAGGGGCAGCCGTAGAGAGGAGAAGGGGCAGCCGTAGAGAGGAGAGGGGGCTGCCGAGGAGAGGAGGCTGCCGTAGAGAGGAGAGGGGGCTGCCAGAGACCGGAGAGGGGGCTGCCAGAGACCGGAGAGGGGCTGCCAGAGACCGGAGAGGGGGCTGCCAGAGACCGGAGAGGGGCTGCCAGAGACCGGAGAGGAGGCTGCCGAGGAGAGGGGGCTGCCGTGGAGAGGAGAGGGGGCTGCCATGGAGAGACTGCTGAATATGTACAGATTCAGATTTACCTCTACCTCTTCTCTCCTCTCTATATTTACCACTACCTCTTCTCTCCTCTCTCTATATTTACCACTACCTCTTCTCCCCTCCTCTCTATATTTACCACTACCTCTTCTCTCCTCCTCTCTATATTTACCACTACCTCTTCTCTCCTCTCTATATTTACCACTACCTCTTCTCTCCTCTCTCTATATTTACCACTACCTCTTCTCCCCTCCTCTCTATTATTACCACTACCTCTTCTCCCCTCCTCTCTATATTTACCACTACCTCTTCTCTCCTCCTCTCTCTATATTTACCACTACCTCTTCTCTCCTCCTCTCTATATTTACCACTACCTCTTCTCTCCCCTCTCTATATTTACCACTACCTCTTCTCTCATCCTCTCTATATTTACCACTACCTCTTCTCTCCTCTCTATATTTACCACTACCTCTTCTCTCCTCTCTATATTTACCACTACCTCTTCTCTCCTCTCTATATTTACCACTACCTCTTCTCTCCTCTCTATATTTACCACTACCTCTTCTCTCCTCCTCTCTATATTTACCACTACCTCTTCTCTCCTCTCTATATTTACCACTACCTCTTCTCTCATCCTCTCTATATTTACCACTACCTCTTCTCTCCTCTCTATATTTACCACTACCTCTTCTCTCATCCTCTCTATATTTACCACTACCTCTTCTCTCCTCCTCTCTCTATATTTACCACTACCTCTTCTCTCCTCTCTATATTTACCACTACCTCTTCTCTCCTCCTCTCTATATTTACCACTACCTCTTCTCTCCTCTCTATATTTACCACTACCTCTTCTCTCCTCCTCTCTATATTTACCACTACCTCTTCTCTCCTCCTCTCTATATTTACCACTACCTCTTCTCTCCTCCTCTCTATATTTACCACTACCTCTTCTCTCCTCCTCTCTCTATATTTACCACTACCTCTTCTCTCCTCCTCTCTCTATATTTACCACTACCTCTTCTCTCCTCCTCTCTATATTTACCACTACCTCTTCTCTCATCCTCTCTATATTTACCACTACCTCTTCACCCCTCCTCTCTATATTTACCACTACCTCTTCTCTCCTCCTCTCTATATTTACCACTACCTCTTCTCTCCTCCTCTCTATATTTACCACTACCTCTTCTCTCCTCCTCTCTATATTTACCACTACCTCTTCTCTCATCCTCTCTATATTTACCACTACCTCATCTCTCCTCTCTATATTTACCACCACCTCTTCTCTCCTCCTCTCTATATTTACCACTACCTCTTCTCCTCTCTATATTTACCACTACCTCTTCTCATCCTCTCTATATTTACCACTACCTCTTCTCTCCTCCTCTCTATATTTACCACTACCTCTTCTCCTCTCTATATTTACCACTACCTCTTCTCATCCTCTCTATATTTACCACTACCTCTTCTCTCCTCCTCTCTATATTTACCACTACATCTTCTCTCCTCTCTATATTTACCACCACCTCTTCTCTCCTCCTCTCTATATTTACCACTACCTCTTCTCCCCTCCTCTCTATATTTACCACTACCTCTTCTCCCCTCCTCTCTATATTTACCACTACCTCTTCTCCCCTCCTCTCTATATTTACCACTACCTCTTCTCCCCTCCTCTCTATATTTACCACTACCTCTTCTCCCCTCTCTATATTTACCACTACCTCTTCTCTCCTCTCTATATTTACCACTACCTCTTCTCTCCTCTCTCTATATTTACCACTACCTCTTCTCCCCTCCTCTCTATTATTACCACTACCTCTTCTCCCCTCCTCTCTATTATTACCACTACCTCTTCTCTCCTCCTCTCTCTATATTTACCACTACCTCTTCTCTCCTCCTCTCTATATTTACCACTACCTCTTCTCTCCCCTCTCTATATTTACCACTACCTCTTCTCTCATCCTCTCTATATTTACCACTACCTCTTCTCTCCTCTCTATATTTACCACTACCTCTTCTCTCCTCTCTATATTTACCACTACCTCTTCTCTCCTCTCTATATTTACCACTACCTCTTCTCTCCTCTCTCTATATTTACCACTACCTCTTCTCTCCTCTCTCTATATTTACCACTACCTCTTCTCTCATCCTCTCTATATTTACCACTACCTCTTCTCTCCTCTCTATATTTACCACTACCTCTTCTCTCCTCTCTATATTTACCACTACCTCTTCTCTCCTCCTCTCTATATTTACCACTACCTCTTCTCCCCTCCTCTCTATATTTACCACTACCTCTTCTCCCCTCCTCTCTATATTTACCACTACCTCTTCTCCCCTCCTCTCTATATTTACCACTACCTCTTCTCCCCTCCTCTCTATATTTACCACTACCTCTTCTCCCCTCTCTATATTTACCTCTACCTCTTCTCTCCTCTCTATATTTACCACTACCTCTTCTCTCCTCTCTCTATATTTACCACTACCTCTTCTCCCCTCCTCTCTATTATTACCACTACCTCTTCTCCCCTCCTCTCTATTATTACCACTACCTCTTCTCTCCTCCTCTCTCTATATTTACCACTACCTCTTCTCTCCTCCTCTCTATATTTACCACTACCTCTTCTCTCCCCTCTCTATATTTACCACTACCTCTTCTCTCATCCTCTCTATATTTACCACTACCTCTTCTCTCCTCTCTATATTTACCACTACCTCTTCTCTCCTCTCTATATTTACCACTACCTCTTCTCTCCTCTCTATATTTACCACTACCTCTTCTCTCCTCTCTCTATATTTACCACTACCTCTTCTCTCCTCTCTCTATATTTACCACTACCTCTTCTCTCATCCTCTCTATATTTACCACTACCTCTTCTCTCATCCTCTCTATATTTACCACTACCTCTTCTCTCCTCTCTATATTTACCACTACCTCTTCTCTCCTCCTCTCTCTATATTTACCACTACCTCTTCTCTCCTCCTCTCTCTATATTTACCACTACCTCTTCTCTCCTCTCTATATTTACCACTACCTCTTCTCTCCTCCTCTCTATATTTACCACTACCTCTTCTCTCCTCCTCTCTATATTTACCACTACCTCTTCTCTCCTCCTCTCTATATTTACCACTACCTCTTCTCTCCTCCTCTCTATATTTACCACTACCTCTTCTCTCCTCCTCTCTATATTTACCACTACCTCTTCTCTCCTCCTCTCTATATTTACCACTACCTCTTCTCTCCTCCTCTCTATATTTACCACTACCTCTTCTCTCCTCCTCTCTATATTTACCACTACCTCTTCTCTCCTCCTCTCTATATTTACCACTACCTCTTCTCTCCTCCTCTCTATATTTACCACTACCTCTTCTCCCCTCCTCTCTATATTTACCACTACCTCTTCTCTCCTCCTCTCTCTATATTTACCACTACCTCTTCTCTCCTCCTCTCTATATTTACCACTACCTCTTCTCTCCTCCTCTCTATATTTACCACTACCTCTTCTCCCCTCCTCTCTATATTTACCACTACCTCTTCTCCCCTCCTCTCTATATTTACCACTACCTCTTCTCCCCTCCTCTCTATATTTACCACTACCTCTTCTCCCCTCCTCTCTATATTTACCACTACCTCTTCTCCCCTCCTCTCTATATTTACCACTACCTCTTCTCCCCTCTCTATATTTACCACTACCTCTTCTCCCCTCTCTATATTTACCACTACCTCTTCTCCCCTCTCTATATTTACCACTACCTCTTCTCCCCTCCTCTCTATATTTACCACTACCTCTTCTCTCCTCTCTCTATATTTACCACTACCTCTTCTCTCCTCCTCTCTATATTTACCACTACCTCTTCTCTCCTCCTCTCTATATTTACCACTACCTCTTCTCTCCTCCTCTCTATATTTACCACTACCTCTTCTCTCCTCCTCTCTATTATTACCACTACCTCTTCTCTCCTCCTCTCTCTATATTTACCACTACCTCTTCTCTCCTCCTCTCTATATTTACCACTACCTCTTCTCTCCTCCTCTCTATTATTACCACTACCTCTTCTCCCCTCCTCTCTATATTTACCACTACCTCTTCTCCCCTCCTCTCTCTATATTTACCACTACCTCTTCTCTCCTCCTCTCTATATTTACCACTACCTCTTCTCCCCTCCTCTCTATATTTACCACTACCTCTTCTCCCCTCCTCTCTATATTTACCACTACCTCTTCTCCCCTCCTCTCTATATTTACCACTACCTCTTCTCCCCTCCTCTCTATATTTACCACTACCTCTTCTCCCCTCCTCTCTATATTTACCACTACCTCTTCTCCCCTCCTCTCTATATTTACCACTACCTCTTCTCCCCTCCTCTCTATATTTACCACTACCTCTTCTCCCCTCCTCTCTATATTTACCACTACCTCTTCTCCCCTCCTCTCTCTATATTTACCACTACCTCTTCTCTCCTCCTCTCTATATTTACCACTACCTCTTCTCCCTCCTCTCTCTATATTTACCACTACCTCTTCTCCCCTCCTCTCTATATTTACCACTACCTCTTCTCCCCTCCTCTCTATATTTACCACTACCTCTTCTCCCCTCCTCTCTATATTTACCACTACCTCTTCTCCCCTCCTCTCTATATTTACCACTACCTCTTCTCCCCTCCTCTCTATATTTACCACTAAATCTTCTCCCCTCTCTATATTTACCACTACCTCTTCTCCCCTCCTCTCTATATTTACCACTACCTCTTCTCCCCTCCTCTCTATATTTACCACTACCTCTTCTCCCCTCCTCTCTATATTTACCACTACCTCTTCTCCCCTCCTCTATATTTACCACTACCTCTTCTCCCCTCCTCTCTATATTTACCACTACCTCTTCTCCCCTCCTCTCTATATTTACCACTACCTCTTCTCCCCTCCTCTCTATATTTACCACTACCTCTTCTCCCCTCCTCTCTATATTTACCACTACCTCTTCTCCCCTCCTCTCTATATTTACCACTACCTCTTCTCCCCTCCTCTCTCTATATTTACCACTACCTCTTCTCTCCTCCTCTCTATATTTACCACTACCTCTTCTCCCCTCCTCTCTCTATATTTACCACTACCTCTTCTCCCCTCCTCTCTATATTTACCACTACCTCTTCTCCCCTCCTCTCTATATTTACCACTACCTCTTCTCCCCTCCTCTCTATATTTACCACTACCTCTTCTCCCCTCCTCTCTATATTTACCACTAAATCTTCTCCCCTCTCTATATTTACCACTACCTCTTCTCCCCTCCTCTCTATATTTACCACTACCTCTTCTCCCCTCCTCTCTATATTTACCACTACCTCTTCTCCCCTCCTCTCTATATTTACCACTACCTCTTCTCCCCTCCTCTATATTTACCACTACCTCTTCTCCCCTCCTCTCTATATTTACCACTACCTCTTCTCCCCTCCTCTCTATATTTACCACTACCTCTTCTCCCCTCCTCTCTATATTTACCACTACCTCTTCTCCCCTCCTCTCTATATTTACCACTACCTCTTCTCCCCTCCTCTCTATATTTACCACTACCTCTTCTCCCCTCCTCTCTATATTTACCACTACCTCTTCTCCCCTCCTCTCTATATTTACCACTACCTCTTCTCCCCTCCTCTCTATATTTACCACTACCTCTTCTCCCCTCCTCTCTATATTTACCACTACCTCTTCTCTCCTCTCTCTATATTTACCACTACCTCTTCTCTCCTCCTCTCTATATTTACCACTACCTCTTCTCTCCTCCTCTCTATTATTACCACTACCTCTTCTCTCCTCCTCTCTCTATATTCACCACCACCTCTTCTCTCCTCTCTATATTTACCACTACCTCTTCTCCCCTCCTCTCTCTATATTTACCACTACCTCTTCTCCCCTCCTCTCTATATTTACCACTACCTCTTCTCCCCTCCTCTCTATATTTACCACTACCTCTTCTCCCCTCCTCTCTATATTTACCACTACCTCTTCTCCCCTCCTCTCTATATTTACCACTACCTCTTCTCCCCTCCTCTCTATATTTACCACTACCTCTTCTCCCCTCCTCTCTATATTTACCACTACCTCTTCTCCCCTCCTCTCTATATTTACCACTACCTCTTCTCCCCTCCTCTCTATATTTACCACTACCTCTTCTCCCCTCCTCTCTATATTTACCACTACCTCTTCTCCCCTCCTCTCTATATTTACCACTACCTCTTCTCCCCTCCTCTCTATATTTACCACTACCTCTTCTCCCCTCCTCTCTATATTTACCACTACCTCTTCTCCCCTCCTCTCTATATTTACCACTACCTCTTCTCCCCTCCTCTCTATATTTACCACTACCTCTTCTCCCCTCCTCTCTATATTTACCACTACCTCTTCTCCCCTCCTCTCTATATTTACCACTACCTCTTCTCCCCTCCTCTCTATATTTACCACTACCTCTTCTCCCCTCCTCTCTATATTTACCACTACCTCTTCTCTCCTCTCTCTATATTTACCACTACCTCTTCTCTCCTCCTCTATATTTACCACTACCTCTTCTCTCCTCCTCTCTATTATTACCACTACCTCTTCTCTCCTCCTCTCTCTATATTTACCACTACCTCTTCTCTCCTCCTCTCTATATTTACCACTACCTCTTCTCTCCTCCTCTCTATTATTACCACCACCTCTTCTCCCCTCCTCTCTATATTTACCACCACCTCTTCTCTCCTCTCTATATTTACCACTACCTCTTCTCCCCTCCTCTCTCTATATTTACCACTACCTCTTCTCCCCTCCTCTATATTTACCACTACCTCTTCTCCCCTCCTCTCTATATTTACCACTACCTCTTCTCCCCTCCTCTCTATATTTACCACTACCTCTTCTCCCCTCCTCTCTATATTTACCACTACCTCTTCTCCCCTCCTCTCTATATTTACCACTACCTCTTCTCCCCTCCTCTCTATATTTACCACTACCTCTTCTCCCCTCCTCTCTATATTTACCACTACCTCTTCTCCCCTCCTCTCTATATTTACCACTACCTCTTCTCCCCTCCTCTCTATATTTACCACTACCTCTTCTCCCCTCCTCTCTATATTTACCACTACCTCTTCTCCCCTCCTCTCTATATTTACCACTACCTCTTCTCCCCTCCTCTCTATATTTACCACTACCTCTTCTCCCCTCCTCTCTATATTTACCACTACCTCTTCTCCCCTCCTCTCTATATTTACCACTACCTCTTCTCCCCTCCTCTCTATATTTACCACTACCTCTTCTCCCCTCCTCTCTATATTTACCACTACCTCTTCTCCCCTCCTCTCTATATTTACCACTACCTCTTCTCCCCTCCTCTCTATATTTACCACTACCTCTTCTCCCCTCCTCTCTATATTTACCACTACCTCTTCTCCCCTCCTCTCTATATTTACCACTACCTCTTCTCCCCTCCTCTCTATATTTACCACTACCTCTTCTCCCCTCCTCTCTATATTTACCACTACCTCTTCTCCCTCCTCTCTATATTTACCACTACCTCTTCTCCCCTCCTCTCTATATTTACCACTACCTCTTCTCCCCTCCTCTCTATATTTACCACTACCTCTTCTCCCCTCCTCTCTATATTTACCACTACCTCTTCTCCCCTCCTCTCTATATTTACCACTACCTCTTCTCCCCTCCTCTCTATATTTACCACTACCTCTTCTCCCCTCCTCTCTATATTTACCACTACCTCTTCTCCCCTCCTCTCTATATTTACCACTACCTCTTCTCCCCTCCTCTCTATATTTACCACTACCTCTTCTCCCCTCCTCTCTATATTTACCACTACCTCTTCTCCCCTCCTCTCTATATTTACCACTACCTCTTCTCCCCTCCTCTCTATATTTACCACTACCTCTTCTCCCCTCCTCTCTATATTTACCACTACCTCTTCTCCCCTCCTCTCTATATTTACCACTACCTCTTCTCCCCTCCTCTCTATATTTACCACTACCTCTTCTCCCCTCCTCTCTATATTTACCACTACCTCTTCTCCCCTCCTCTCTATATTTACCACTACCTCTTCTCCCCTCCTCTCTATATTTACCACTACCTCTTCTCCCCTCCTCTCTATATTTACCACTACCTCTTCTCCCCTCCTCTCTATATTTACCACTACCTCTTCTCCCCTCCTCTCTATATTTACCACTACCTCTTCTCCCCTCCTCTCTATATTTACCACTACCTCTTCTCTCCTCTCTCTATATTTACCACTACCTCTTCTCTCCTCCTCTATATTTACCACTACCTCTTCTCTCCTCCTCTCTATTATTACCACTACCTCTTCTCTCCTCCTCTCTCTATATTTCCCACTACCTCTTCTCTCCTCCTCTCTATATTTACCACTACCTCTTCTCTCCTCCTCTCTATTATTACCACTACCTCTTCTCCCCTCCTCTCTATATTTACCACCACCTCTTCTCTCCTCTCTATATTTACCACTACCTCTTCTCCCCTCCTCTCTCTATATTTACCACTACCTCTTCTCTCCTCCTCTCTATATTTACCACTACCTCTTCTCTCCTCCTCTCTATATTTACTACTACATCTTCTCTCCTCTCTATAATTACCACTACCTCTTCTCCCCTCCTCTCTATAATTACCACTACCTCTTCTCCCCTCTCTATATTTACCACTACCTCTTCTCCCTACATCCCTATCTATCTTTCATCCCTTCCTCTCTACCCCCCCCCCCCCCATCTATGCTGTACATCAAGGTATTAGCTTGCCAATTGTCCCAAAAATACATATTGTGGGTGTGTGTGTGGGGTGCATATTCTAGAATCTGGTACCTCATATTTCTGTTTTTTGATTTCATAAAAACAAGCGACTCCTGATACAAGTGCACGTCGCTTCAATTTTATTGTGAGGAAATATATGGCCGCTACATATTCAAAAGTTTGTGTATTCGGCTATTTCAACCACACCCGTTGCTGACAGGTGTATACAAATCGAGCACACAGCCATGCAATCTCCATAGACAAGCATTGGCAGTAAAATGGCCTTACTGAAGAGCTCAGTGACTTGTCATAGTATGTCAACTTTCCAACAAGTCAGTTCGTCCAATTTCTGCCTTGCCAGAGCTGCCCTGGTCAACTGTAAGTGCTGTTATTGTGAAGTGGAAACGTCTAGGAGCAACAACGGCTCAGCCGCGAAGTGGTCGGTCACAAAAGCTCGTAGCACATAAAAATGGTCTGTCCTCGGTTGCAACACTCACTACTGACTGCCTCTGGAAGCAACGTCAGCACCAGAACTGTTTGTCGGGTGCTTCATGAAATGGTTTTCCATGGCCTGAACGAGCAGCCTCACAACAGCCTAAGTTAATCATGCGTAATGCCAAGTGTCGGCCGGAGTGGTGTAAAGCTCGCCGCCATTGGACTGGAGCAGTGGAAACTTGTTCTCTGGAGTGATGGATCACACTTCACCATCTGGCAATCCAACAGAGAAATCTGGGTTTGGCAGATGTCAGGAGAAGGCTACCTGCCCCAATACATAGTGCCAACTGTAAAGTTTGGTGGATGAGGAATAATGATCTGGGGCTGTTTTTCATGGTTCAGACTAGGCCCCTTAGTTCCAGTGAAGGGAAATCTTAACACTACAGCATACAATGACATTCTAGATGATTCTGTGCCTCCAACTTTGTGGCAGCAGGTTGGGGAACGCCCTTTGCTGTTTCAGCATGACAATGCCCCCGTGCACAAAGCGAGGTCCATACAGAAATGGTATGTTGAGATCGGTGTGAAGAACTTGAATGGCCTGCACAGAGCCCTGACCTCATCCTCATCGAACGCCGAATGTGAGCCAGGCCAAATCGCCCAACATCGGTACCCGACCTCATTAATGCCATTATTTTTACATGTGTGTGAATTGTTAGATGCTACTGCACTGTTGGAGCTAGAAACATAAGCATTTTGCTACACCCTCAATAACATCTGCTAAATATGTATGTGTGACCAGTAAATTTGATTTGAATGGAATTAAGTCCCTCAGCAATGTTCCAACATCTAGTGGAAAGCCTTCCCAGAAGAGTGGAGGCTGTTCTAGCAGCAAAAGGTGGGGGGAACAACTCCATAATAATGACCATGATTTTGGAATGAGATGTTCGGCGAGCAGGTGTCCAGACTTTTGTGTATATCCTATTTGTCAATGTAAAACAAATTTAAATAATTCATTCTATTAACATGATTTATGACATAAGTGTTTTGCAAATCAATTTGACAGGTTTAAGAACGGAATAATGCATTGTGTTTCTCTGTGACATCATATGACGTCAGGCAGCTGTTTCCCTCCGACAGCCTACTAAACGCTACCTTTATGTGGAATGGGATTAAATGAGTTCTCTTGACTTCTGTTCCCCCCTGCGTGTATAGCTGCCGACACAGCATTGCCATTCTCATACAGACTGTACATTATATCAATTACATTTTGTGCCTAAAGATAAAGAAAAGGGAAAGAGAGGGATACCTAGTCAGTTGTACAACTGAATGCATTCAACTGAAATGTGTCTTCCGCATTTAACCCAACCCCTCTGAATCAGAGAGGTACGGGGGGGCTGCTTTAATCAACATCCACGTCTTCGGCGCCCGGGGAACAGTGGGTTAACTGCCTTGCTCAGGGCCCGGGGAACAGTGGGTTAACTGCCTTGCTCAGGGCCCCGGGGAACAGTGGGTTAACTGCCTTGCTCAGGGCCCGGGGAACAGTGGGTTAACTGCCTTGCTCAGGGCCCGGGGAACAGTGGGTTAACTGCCTTGCTCAGGGCCCGGGGAACAGTGGGTTAACTGCCTTGCTCAGGGCCCTGGGGAACAGTGGGTTAACTGCCTTGCTCAGGGCCCCGGGGAACAGTGGGTTAACTGCCTTGCTCAGGGCCCCGGGGAACAGTGGGTTAACTGCCTTGCTCAGGGCCCCGGGGAACAGTGGGTTAACTGCCTTGCTCAGGGCCCGGGGAACAGTGGGTTAACTGCCTTGCTCAGGGCCCGGGGAACAGTGGGTTAACTGCCTTGCTCAGGGCCCGGGGAACAGTGGGTTAACTGCCTTGCTCAGGGGCAGAACGACAGATTTTTACCTTGTCTGCTCGGGGATTCAATCCAGCAACCTTTCGGTTACTAGCCCAACACCTCTAACCACTAGGCTACCTGCCGTCTTGACACACTTGAAATAGGGAGGGATATATAGAATAGTGAAGACATCAAAACTATGAAAATAACACATATGGAATCATGTAGTAACCAAAAAAAAGTGTTAAACTAATCCAAATATATTTTATTTTTGAGATTCTTCAAAATAGCCACCTTTTGCCTTGATGGACAGCTTTGCAAATACTTTGAAGAATCTGAAATATATTTAGATTTGTTTAACACTTTTTTGGTTACTACATGATTGGTGTTATTTCAGAGTTTTAACGTCTTCACTATTATTCTACAACGTAGAAAATAGTACAAAAAGAAAAAAAAAAAGAAAAAAAAGGAGTAGGTGTGTCCAATCTTTTGACTTGTAGTGTCTTTTCTTGAGACGAGAAACAAAACAATAATGAAAATGTGTCTTTTCAAACAATTCTATTCTCTTGTAGCTCTAACCGGAGCTGTGTCAGAAGAACACAGAGCTGTAGAGAGAACGACACACCACTCTTTAACATCAGTTGATGACTAGACTTTATAAACCAATTGACTGCTCAGTCAAGATGTCACCAGTCTTTTCTAAAAGGAATATTTCTACTGCTACAATTCAGGCAAATTGATCCCATTTCCCTAGTGACGGTTAGCTAGATAGCAGGCAAATTGATCCCATTTCCCTAGTGACGGTTAGCTAGATAGCAGGCAAATTGATCCCATTTTGCCTAGTGACGGTTAGCTAGATAGCAGGCGGGTGCTGATGTTGCGTATATTTGGAGGTTCTCTCTGACTGGTCTGCTGTAGCCTGGTCCCAGATGGGTAAGTGTTGTCTTGCCAACTCATATTGTGATCGTCAGCAAGAGAGCACAAAAGATTTGGGATCAAGCAAGGACTGTAGCTACAGCAACACAGCCACTAGACAGGGCAGGGGCCAACTGGCGACAGATAAGAGAGAGAAAGAGAGAGACACAGACAGAGACACAGACAGAGACACAGGCATACAGAGACAAGCAGACAAAGCGAGGGAGAGACAAAGAGATGAGTAGAGGATGGCGAGTTTGCCACTAGATAAGACAGAGAGATGAGTAGAGGATGGCGAGTTTGCCACTAGATAAGACAGAGAGATGAGTAGAGGATGGCGAGTTTGCCACTAGATAAGACAGAGAGATGAGTAGAGGATGGCGAGTTTGCCACTAGATAAGACAGAGAGATGAGTAGAGGATGGCGAGTTTGCCACTAGATAAGACAGAGAGATGAGTAGAGGATGGCGAGTTTGCCACTAGATAAGACAGAGAGATGAGTAGAGGATGGTGAGTTTGCCACTAGATAAGACAGACAGCCAATAAGGCAGCAACACTGAGTATATCCAGGTCGTCGCTGGGCTGCATGGGCTGTAAATTATCTATCAAATCAAATTTTATTAGTCACTTGTGCCAAATACAACAGGTGTAGACCTTACAGTGTAATGCCTACTTACAAGCCCTTAAACCAACAAAGCAGTTAAAAAAATAAAAAATACAGATAAGAATTAGGGGAAAAAAGTAACAAGTAATTAAAGAGCATTAGTAAAATAACAATAGCGGGGTGTACTGGTAACAGAGTCAATGTGCGGGGGCCCCGGTTAGTTGAGGTAATATATAGATATAGGTAGAGTTATTAAAATTACTATGTATAGATGATAACAGCAGAGAGTAGCAGCGGTGTAAAAGAGGGAGGGGGGGGGGGGGGGGGGGGCAATGCAAATAGCCTGGGCAGCCCTTTGATTAGGTGTTCAGGAGTCTTATGGCTTGGGGGGGGGGGGGGGGAAGCTGTTTCAGAAGCCTCTTGGACCTAGACTTGGCGCTCCGGTACCGCTTGCTGTATGGTAGCAGAGAGAACAGTCGATGATTAGGGTGGCTGGAGTCTTGCACAATTTTTAGGGTCTTCCTCTCACACCGCCTGGTATAGAGGTCCTGGATGGCAGGAAGCTTGGCCCCAGTGATGTACTAGGCCGTTCGCACTACCCTCTGTAGTGCCTTGCGGTCGGAGGCAGAGCAGTTGCAATACCAGGCAGTGATGCAACCAGTCAGGATGCTCTCGATGGTGCAGCTGTAGAACATTTTGAGGATCTGAGGACCCATGCCAAAACTTTTCAGTCTCCTGAGGGGGAATAGGTTTTGTCGTGCCCTCTTCACGACTGTCTTGGTGTGCTTGTACCATGTACCAAGGAACTTGAAGCTCTCAACCTGCTCCACTGCAGCCCCGGCGATGAGAATGGGGGCGTGCTCGGTCCTCTTTTTCCTGTAGTCCACAATCTTCTCCTTTGTCTTGATCACATTGAGGGAGAGGTTGTTGTCCTGGCACCACATGGCCAGGTCTCTGACCTCCTCCCTATAGGCTGTCTATTCGTTGTCGGTGATCAGGCCTACCACTGTCGAGTCATTGGCAAACTTAATGATGGTGTTGGAGTTGTGACTGGCCGTACATTCATGAGTGAACAGGGAGTACAGGAGGGGACTGAGCACGCACCCCTGAGGGACTCCTGTGTTGAGGATCAGCGTGGTGGATGTGTTACCTACTCTTACCACCTGGGGGCGCCCCGCCAGGAAGTCCAGGATCTAGTTGCAGAGGGAGGTGTTTAATCCCAGGGGCCTTAGATTATTGATGAGCTTTGAGGACCCTATGGTGTTGAATACTGAGCTGTAGTCCATGAATAGCATTCTCACATAGGTGTTCCTTTTGTCCAGGTGGGAAAGGGCAGTGTGGAGTGCAATAGAGATTGCATCATCTGTGGATCTGTTGGGGCGGTATGCAAATTGGAGTGGGTCTAGGGTTTCTGGGAAAATGGTGTTGATGTGAGCCATGACCAGTCTTTCAAAGCACTTCATGGCTACAGACGTGAGCGCTACGGGTCGGTAGTCATTTAGGCAGGTTACCTTGGTGTTCTTGGGCACAGGCACTATGTTGGTCTGCTTAAAACATGTTGGTGTTACAGACTCGGACAGGGAGAGATTGAAATGTCAGTGTAGACACTTGCCAGTTGGTCAGCGCATGCTCACAGTACACGTCCTGGTATTCCGCCTGGCCCTGCGGCCTTGGGAATGTTGACCTGTTTAAAGGTCTTAATCACATCGGCTGTGATCACACAGTCTTCCGGAACAGCCGGTGCTCTCATGCATGTTGTTTCAGTGACATTTGCTTCAAAGCGAGCATAGAAGTAGTTTAGCTCGTCTGGTAGGCTCGTGTCACTGGGCAGCTCTCGGCTGTGCTTCCCCTTGTAGTCTGTAATGGTTTGCAAGCCCTGCCACATCCGACGAGCGTCAGAGCCGGAGTAGTACGATTCGATCTTAGTCCTGCATTGACGCTTTGCCTGTTTGATGGTTCGCCGGAGGGCATAGCGGGATTTCTTATTAGCTTCCAGGTTAGAGTCCCACTCCTTGAAAGCGGCAGCTCTACCCTTTAGCTCAGTGCGGATGTTGACTGTAATCCATGGCTTCTGGTTGGGGTATGTACGTAGAGTCACTTTGGGGACGACGTCATCCTAGACTGAGTTTCATACAGTAAAGAGGCTAGTCCCCAGAGTAAGTTATTCACAATTTACAGAGAATTAATTTAAGCCATAGAATTCTAATATAAACTAAAAAAGTGATTTCGGGCTATAAACCAACCAAATGTATTTATTTGTTTATTAGGATCCCCATGAGCTTTTGCAGAAGCTAATCTTCCTGGGGTCCACACAAAACATGACAATTAACAAAACACTGATACACAAAAGACAAGTGACACAAATTTAAAATACAACGATACACCAACAATACAACAACAAAATAACGTGCGTGTCCCCTCACAGTCACAGTCTGTTTCATGAGTTATTTAATCTGTTGTTTTTTTACCAGCAATTTGTAAGAGCTAAATATTAGACAGACATTGATAGAGCCCTTATTAAATGTAATCAGTTGGTCACTTATTACAGGTAACATTTCAACGACAATACACAGGGTCCGCTGTATAACGGTTGCTGTCTTTAGAGAGGTATGCAGATGTGGTCAGATGACTGACTCCGTGTGATTTACACAGCTGAAAGAATCATTGGCAAATGAGCCATCTGTGCTGTGTCTGAACCAGAGCACCAGACTAGATCACTACAGCCCTGTGTCTGAACCAGAGCACCAGACTAGATCACTACAGCCCTGTGTTGTGTCTGAACCAGAGCACCAGACTAGATCACTACAGCCCTGTGTTGTATCTGAACCAGAGCACCAGACTAGATCACTACAGCCCTGTGTCTGAACCAGAGCACCAGACTAGATCACTACAGCCCTGTGCTGTGTCTGAACCTAGCACCAGACTAGATCACTACAGCCCTGTGTCTGAACCAGAGCACCAGACTAGATCACTACAGCCCTGTGTTGTGTCTGAACCAGAGCACCAGACTAGATCACTACAGCCCTGTGCTGTGTCTGAACCAGAGCACCAGACTAGATCACTACAGCCCTGTGTCTGAACCAGAGCACCAGACTAGATCACTACAGCCCTGTGGTTGATGCCAATCTGACTGGAATATTCATGGATACTAAAAACATGATTTGTGTAATAGTGGTTCTTAAAACCAGATGCTGATTGTGTGTGTGTGTGTGTGTGTAACTGATGAGGCCAGAAATGATTTTATTTTTCAGATGTCCTTGAACCCAGACGGTCCACCTGATGACTATATTTTAAGAAGGTAGTTAAATCAATAACATTATTTTCTTACCTTGTTGCAAAACAAATGAAGAGCTGTGAAGTCCCATCTCTTGGCATGAGCAACATTGTACTTCAATATGGCATTCTAAAAATGGGGGAATGCACACCAATAAATGTCATTAAAAAAATTAGAAAATTCAGTACAGGAGGCGCATTCTTTTATTTTTTAGCAGTAAGTATCTTTGCCTTGATATCCGGGATCTTGGTGCCATCTCATGGCCAATTCAGGTAATAACATGTATTATTTATACAATAATGGATTTGATAGATAGTTCCTCTAAAACACATTTTATAAACACAGTGAACATGTATTTGAACAACACATAAAACATCCTCTCTCTTAATAATACCGCTAATAATATCTAATAATGCATTGATGCATCTGGTCAACCAATAGATGCTGTACATGTTGAATACATTGCTTAATGCTAAATTGTAATTATTTCACCTCTAATGGCCTATTTATTGCCTTACCTCCCTACTCTTCTACATTTGCACACACTGTACATATATTTTTCTATTGTGTGTTATTGACTGTACGATTGTTTATGTGTAACTCTGTGTTGTTGTTTTTGGTCGCACTGCTTTGCTTTATCTTGGCCAGGTCGCAGTTGTAAATGAGAACTTGTTCTCAACTGGCCTACCTGGTTAAATAAAGGTGAAATAAAAACAAATAAAAAAATAAAATTGCTCCACAGTGAACAGACAGAATATCAATTTAGTCATTAACTTACCTTCACATCATGGGAACTTCCAAATTTTCTGTTTAAAGCTTTCTGGATGAGTTCCCACCGTTCCTGCACCTCCTGCAAAACCAGGAAGTTAACCACCACTATCATCATCATCATCCTCCTCCTCCGCCTAATCTTTCCTGATCGTACAGGTCAGGCAGGGGTTAGTGGTCAGTTCTTCCTAAGACATGATATCGATTTGCATCATCACAAAACAAATGCCTTTATTAGTTTTCCTGACTGATTTTATCTGACAGTATACAGTTGAAGTAGGAAGTTTACACACACACTTAGGTTGGAGTCATTAAAACTCATTTTTCAACACCTCCACAAATTTCTTGTTAACAAACTATAGTTTTGGCAAGTCGGTTAGGACATCTACTTTGTGCATGACACAAGTAATTTTTTCAACAATTGTTTACAGACAGATTATTTCACTGTATCACAATTCCATTGGGTCAGAAGTTTACATACAGTAAGTTGACTGTGCCTTTAAACAGCTTGGAAAATTCCAGAAAATGATGTCATGGCTTTAGAAGATTCTGATAGGCGAATTGCCATTATTTGAGTCAATTGGAGGTGTACCTGTGGATGTATTTCAAGGCCCACCATCAAACTCAATGCACCTATGCTTGACAACATGGTGAAATCAAAAAAAATCAGCCAAGACCTCAGAAAAAAGATTGTAGACCTCCACAAGTCTGGTTCATCCTTGGGAGCAATTTCCAAACGCCTGAAGGTCATCTGTACAAACAATAGTACGCAAGTATAAACACCATGGGACCACGCAGCCGTCATACCGCTCAGGAAGGAGACGCATTCTGTCTCCTAGAGATGAACGTACTTTGGTGCGAAAAGTGCAAATCAATCCCAGAACAACAGCAAAGGACCTTGTGAAGATGCTGGAGGAAACAGGTACAAAAGTATCTATATCCACAGTAAAACGAGTACTAAAATCAACATAACCTGAAAGGCCGCTCAGCAAGGAAAAAGCCACTGCTCCAAAACCACCATAAAAAAGCCAGACTACGCTTTGCAACCGCACATGGGGACAAAGATCGTACATTTTGGAGAAATGTTCTCTGATCTGATGAAACAAAAATAGAACTGTTTGGCCATAATGACCATCGTTATGTTGAGGAAAAAGGGGGCCGTTTGCAAGCTGAAGAACACCATCCCAACCGTGAGGCACGGGGGTGGCAGCATCATGTTGTGGGGGTACTATGCTGCATGAGGGACTGGTGCACTTCACAAAATAGATGGCATCATGAGGAAGGAAAATTATGTGGAAATATTGAAGCAACATCTCAAGACATCAGTCAGGAAGTTAAAGCTTGGTCACAAATGGATCTTCCAAATGGACAATGACCCCAAGCATACTTCCAAATTTGTGGAAAAATGGCTGAAGGACAACAAAGTCAAGGTATTGGAGTGGCCATCACAAAGCCCTGAACTCAATCCTATAGAACATTTGTGGGCAGAACTGAAAAAGCGTGTGCGAGCAAGGAGGCCTACAAACCTGACTTAGTTACACCAGCTCTGTCAGGATGAATGGGCCAAAATTCACCCAATTTATTGTGGGAAGCTTATGGAAGGCTACCCAAAATGTTTGACCCAAGTTGAACAATTTAAAGGCAATGCTACCAAATACTAATTGAGTGTATGTAAACTTCTGACCCACTGGGAATGTGATGAAATAAATAAAAGCTGAAATAAATCATTCTCTCTATTATTATTCTGACATTTCATATTCTTAAAATAAAGTGGTGATCCTAACTGACCTAAGACAGGGAACTTTCACTAGGATTAAATGTCAGGAATTGTGAAAAACTGAGTTTAAATGTATTTGGCTAAGGTGTATGTAAACTTCCGACTTCAACTGTATGTATATATATATATATATATATATATATATATATATATATATACACACATACATACACAACATTTGAACAACTTCCCAAAGATATAACAAAGTCAATAACTTATTTATTTTATTGTCCCATTGATTTGTTAGAATAACACTGAACCAAAAGTGTTGGTCCCATGTTTCATGAGGTGCACCTGTTAAAGTAATGGTCTAGTTATGGAAAAGGTGATTCAATTCTCATTTATAAACCGTGTGGTTCGAGCCCTGAATGCTGATAGGCTGACAGCCGTGGTATATCAATGAAATAAAAGATCAGAGAAATGCTCCGTACGCACATCAAGCTTATTTCACATTCTACACAAGAAGCCGATTAAACGGCATGATCATTACACATGTGCACCTTGTGCTGGGGACTAGAAAAGGCCACTAAAATGTGCCGTTTTGTCACACAACACAATGCCACAGAAGTTTTAATAGAGCGTGCAATTGGCATGCTGACTGCAGGAATGTCCACCCGAGTTGTTGCCAGAGAATTTTATGTTCATTTCTCTAACATAAACCGGCTCTAACATCGTGTTAGAGAATTTGGCAGTACGTCCAACCGGCCTCACAACCGCAGACCACGTGTAACCATACTAGCTCCACATGCGGCTTATTCACCTGCAGTATGGTCTGAGACCAGCCACCCGGACAGCTGATGAAAGAGTGTGGGTTTGCACAAGCAAAGAATTTCTGCACAAACTGTCAGAAACCGTCTCAGGGAAGCTCATCTGCGTGCTCGTCATCCTCACCAGGGTCTTGAACCGACTGCAGTTCGGCGTCGTAACCGACTTCAGGATGGCTACTGGCACGCTGGAGAAGTGTGCTCTTCACGGATGAATCCCGGTTTCAACTGTACCGGGCAGATGGCAGACAGCGTGTGTGGCGTTGTGTGGGCGAGTGGTTTGCTGATGTCAACGTTGTGAACAGAGAGCCCCATGGTGGAGGTGGGGTTATGGTATGGGCAGGCGTAAGCTATGAACAACGAACACAATTGCATTTTATCTATGACAATTTGAACGTCCAGAAATACCATGAGATCCGGAGGCCCATCCATCTGCCGCCATAACTCATGTATCAGCATGATAATGCATGGCGCAAGGATCTGTAAAAAATTCCTAGAAGCTGAAAATGTCCCAGTTGGTCCCTACTTTTCTGCTATAACTGCCTCCACTCTTCTGGGAAGGCATTCCACTAGATGATGGAACGTTGAGGCAGGGACTTGCTTCCATTCAGTTACAAGAGCATTAGTGAGGTCTGGGCACTGATATTCGGCGATTAGGCTTGGCTCGCAGTCGGCGTTCCCCCCAAAAGGTGTTCGATGCAGTTGAGGTCAGGGCTCTGTACAGGCCTGTCAAGTTCTTCCACACCGATCTCAACAAACCATTTCTGTATGGACCTCACTTTGCGCATGGGAGGGCATTGTCATGCTGAAACAGGAAACGGTTTTGTCCAAACTGTTGCCACAAATTTGGAAGCACAGAATCGTCTAGAATGTTATAGTATGCCTAGGTGTTAAAATGTCCCTTCACTGGAACTAAGGGGCCTAGCACGAACAATGGAAAACAACCCCGGGCCGTTATTCCTCCTCCACCAAACTTTACAGTTGGCACTATGCATTGGGGCAGGTAGCGTTCTCCTGGCATCTGCCAAACCCAGATTCATTTGTCGGACTGCCAGATGGTGAAGTGTGATTTATCACCCCAGAAAACACATTTCCACTGCTCCAGAGTCCAATGGCAGCAAGCTTTCACCACTCCAGCCGACGCTTGGCATTGTGCATGGTGATCTTAGGCCTGTGTGCTGCTGCTTGACCACGGAAACCCATTTCATGAAGCTCCCGACAAACAGTTCCTGTGTCTGACGTTTCTTCCAGAGGCAGTTTGGAACTCATTAGGGATTTGTTGCAACCGAGGACAGACCATTTTTAAGCGCTATGCACTTCAGCGGTCCTGTTCTGTGAGATTGTGTGGCCTACCACCTCGCGGCTGTGCCGTTGTTGCTCCTAGACATTTCAACTTCACAATAACAGCACTTACAGATAACCGGGGCAGCTCTAGCAGGGCAGAAATGTGACAAACTGACTTGTTAGAAAGGTGGCATCCTATGACGATGCCATGTTGAAAGTCACTGAGCTCTTCAGTAAGACCATTCAACTGCCAATGTTTGTCTATGGAGATTGCATGGCTGTGTACTCGATTTTACACACCTGTCAGCAACGGGTGTGGCCGAAATAGCCGAATCCACTAATTTGAAGGGGTGTCCACATACTTTCGTACATACAATATTTCTGTTCAGTGTAATTAGTGACACAGTGCCTTCAGAAAGTATTCAAACCCCTTGACTTCATCCACATGTTGTGTTACAGCCTGAATTTAAAATAGATCAAATAGAGATGTTTGTCGCTGGCCCTACACACCATAACCCATCATGTTTAAAGTGGAATAATGTTTGACATTTTTTGACAAATTAATACAAAATGAAAAGCTGAAATGTTTTGAGTGAGTAAGTATTCAACCCCTTTTGTTATGGCCTAAATAAGTTCAGGAGTAAAAATTTGCTTCACACGTTTTTGAATGAGTACCTCATCTCTGTAACCCACACACACAATTATTATCTATAAGGTGCCTCAGTCGAGCAGTGCATTTTAAACACAGATTCAACCAAAGACCAGGGAAGAGAACCTATTGGTAGATTTAAAAAAAAAATCTAAAGCAGACATTGAATATGCCTTTGAGCATGGTGAAGTTATTAATGACACTAAAAAAGATAAAAAGGCATCCTTCCTAACTCAGTTGCCGGAGAGGAAGGAAACCACTCAGGGATTTCACCATGAGGCCAATGGTAACTTTAAAACAGTTACAGAGTTTAATGGCTGTGATAGGAGAAAACTGAGGATGGATCAACATTGTAGTTACTCCACAATACTAGCCTAATTGACAGAGAGTGAAAAGAAGGAAGCCCGTACAGAATATTTTCTCTCTCCAAAACATGCATCCTTTTTGCAATATGGCACTAAAATAATACTGCAAAAAATGTGGCAAAGCAATTAAATTTATGTCCTGAATATAAAGTGTTATGTTTGGGGCAAATCCAATACAACACATTACTGAGTACCACTCCCCATATTTTCAAGCATAGTGTTGGCTGCATCATGTTATGGGTATGCTTGCAATCATTAAGGACTGGGGAGTTTTTCAGGATAAAAAAGAAACAGAATGGAGCTAAGCACAGGCAAAATACTAGAGAAAAACCTGGTTCCGTCTACTTTCCACCAGACACTGGGAGATTAATTCACCTTACTAAGAAAATAGTGAATGTTCCTGAGTGGCCGAGTTACAGTTTTGACTTAAATCTGCTTGAAAATCTATGGCAAGACTTGACATTTTTTTGTCTAGCAATTAACAATAACCAATTTGACAGAGCTTGAATAATTTTGAAAAGAATAGTGGGCAAATGTTGTACAATCCAGGTGTGCAAAGCTCTTAAGAGACTTCGCTGCCAAAGGTGATTCTAATGTATTGACTTAGGGGTGTGAACAGTAATGTGAATTAGATATTTCTGATTTCTGTCACTTTGACATGATGGGGGGGAATTTGTATTTATTGAATCAATTTTGAATTCAGGCTGTAACAACAACAAAATGTGAAATAAGTCAAGGGGTATGAATACTTTCTGTAGATCAGCTCTTTCCATAATGGTGAGAGATGTCGGCTCGGAGATCACTTGTAAGTTATAAACAACACTTGTAGTTAGTGTGTCCAATTTCAAAACATGACAGTACAACGTGTAACTACGGTATAAGCAGTACCTGATTTCCTACTGGGAATAGGTTGTTCTTTGAACAGGGCATTTTCACATGGACCTCATCCCAGGTGTCTTTGAACTTGTTGGGATAGGGAACAGGAATTTTGCCTGTTTGAAGGAGGTCTGTCTGTTGAAGAGAAAATACAGCATGATGAGTACATGAACGGCATCACCAATTGGAAGTCCTACCATTCGTCCAGATAACCAGACGATGATGATGATGATGAAGAATCATGTGTTTTTGCTAACTTTCACCATTTAGTCATTAATATAATTTGTGTTCATCATACTTCACACATCCTTGTGGCGGCAGATAGGTGGTTAGAGACAGGTAGCCTAGTGGTTAGAGACAGGTGGCCTAGTGGTTAGAGACAGGTAGCCTAGTGGTTAGAGACAGGTAGCCTAGTGGTTAGAGACAGGTAGCCTAGTGGTTAGAGACAGGTAGCCTAGTGGTTAGAGGCAGGTAGCCTAGTGGTTAGAGACAGGTAGCCTAGTGGTTAGAGACAGGTAGCCTAGTGGTTAGAGACAGGTAGCCTAGTGGTTAGAGGCAGGTAGCCTAGTGGTTAGAGGCAGGTAGCCTAGTGGTTAGAGACAGGTAGCCTAATGGTTAGAGACAGGTAGCCTAATGGTTAGAGACAGGTAGCCTAATGGTTAGAGACAGGTAGCCTAATGGTTAAAGACAGGTAGCCTAGTGGTTAGAGACAGGTAGCCTTGTGGTTAGAGACAGGTAGCCTAATGGTTAGAGACAGGTAGCCTAATGGTTAGAGACAGGTAGCGTAGTGGTTAGAGCATTGGGCCAGTAACCGAAAGGTTGCTAGATCGAATCCCCGAGCTGACAAGGTAAAAAAAAAAAATCTGTCGTTCTGCCCCTGAACAAGACAGTTAACCCACTGTTCCCCGGTAGGCCGTCATTGTAAATAAGAATTTGTTCTTAACTGACTTATCCTAGTTAAATAAAGATAAATATATCCAACACAAATGTTGAGACCAGGACTATTGTGGACTAGCACAAATCAAGGCTTAGACCACAGGTGTCAAACGCATTCTACGTAGGGTCTAGTACAGTGATCAACTAGATTCAGCTGCTGGCCAATTTTTTTCTTTAGCGGATGGTCAGGGGGACGGAAAATAATTATAAATCATTTGTAGACTGCAAATTGACCACAAGAAACCCAAACAGATGAAATATTTGACTAAAACAGAATCACTGCTTATATTTGTATATATGATCACATATTATGCATGGGAATACTTAGGAACAGATTTCCAAAATTAAAATCACTAGGAGCTGATTTTCTCGTGTATTTAGTATTTTCTGTCCAAAAATGTAATTAATTAAATATATATATTATTATTTTTTTGCTCAGGAAACTTGGGGGGCCAAATTCACCTCGCAGGCCGCTAGTTGGTGAACCCTGGTCTAATGTCTGCTGGTTCTTACTGTTCACTTGTACCTGGTTGTCTCAGTGATTTGGTAGGGACTCCTCACCTGGTTGTCTAGGTCAATGATTAGGTAGGAACTCCCCTCACCTGGTTGTCTAGGTCAATGATTAGGTAGGAACTCCCCTCACCTGGTTGTCTAGGTCAATGATTAGGTAGGAACTCCCCTCACCTGGTTGTCTAGGTCAGTGATTAGGTAGGAACTCCCCTCACCTGGTTGTCTAGGTCAGTGATTAGGTAGGAACTCCCCTCACCTGGTTGTCTAGGTCAGTGATTAGGTAGGAACTCCCCTCACCTGGTTGTCTAGGTCAATGATTAGGTAGGGACTCCCCACCTGGTTGTCTAGGTCAATGATTAGGTAGGAACTCCCCTCACCTGGTTGTCTAGGTCAATGATTAGTTAGGAACTCCCCTCACCTGGTTGTCTAGGTCAGTGATTAGTTAGGAACTCCCCTCACCTGGTTGTCTAGGTCAGTGATTAGTTAGGAACTCCCCTCACCTGGTTGTCTAGGTCAGTGATTAGGTAGGAACTCCCCTCACCTGGTTGTCTAGGTCAGTGATTAGGTAGGAACTCCCCTCACCTGGTTGTCTAGGTCAGTGATTAGGTAGGAACTCCCCTCACCTGGTTGTCTAGGTCAGTTATTAGTTAGGAACTCCCCTCACCTGGTTGTCTAGGTCAGTGATTAGTTAGGAACAAATTGAACACAAATTGAAAAGAAATATCAAAACCACCAGATGCTCAGCCCACCATGGGGGTTGACACCACTGGCTTAGACTAAAGGGGTTTGACACCACTGGCTTAGACTAAAGGGGTTTGACACCACTGGTTTAGACTAAAGGGGTTTGACACCACTGGTTTAGACTAAAGGGGTTTGACACCATTGGCTTAGACTAAAGGGGTTTGACACCACTGGCTTAGACTAGAGGGGTTTGACACCACTGGCTTAGACTAAAGGGGTTTGACACCATTGGCTTAGACTAAAGGGGTTTGACACCACTGGCTTAGACTAAAGGGGTTTGACACCACTGGCTTAGACTAAAGGGGTTTGACACCACTGGCTTAGACTAAAGGGGTTTGACACCACTGGCTTAGACTAAAGGGGTTTGACACCACTGGCTTAGACTAAAGGGGTTTGACACCACTGGCTTAGACTAAAGGGGTTTGACACCACTGGCTTAGACTAAAGGGGTTTGACACCACTGGCTTAGACTAAAGGGGTTTGACACCACTGGCTTAGACTAAAGGGGTTTGACACCACTGGCTTAGACTAAAGGGGTTTGACACCACTGGCGTGGACTAAAGGGGTTTGACACCACTGGCTTAGACTAAAGGGGTTTGACACCACTGGCTTAGACCAAAGGGGTTTGACACCACTGGCTTAGACCAAAGGGGTTTGACACCACTGGCTTAGACCAAAGGGGTTTGACACCACTGGCTTAGACCAAAGGGGTTTGACACCACTGGCTTAGACTAAAGGGGTCTGACACCACTGGCTTAGACTAAAGGGGTCTGACACCACTGGCTTAGACTAAAGGGGTCTGACACCACTGGCTTAGACTAAAGGGGTTTGACACCACTGGCGTGGACTAAAGGGGTTTGACACCACTGGCTTAGACTAAAGGGGTTTGACACCACTGGCTTAGACCAAAGGGGTTTGACACCACTGGCTTAGACCAAAGGGGTTTGACACCACTGGCTTAGACCAAAGGGGTTTGACACCACTGGCTTAGACCAAAGGGGTTTGACACCACTGGCTTAGACCAAAGGGGTTTGACACCACTGGCTTAGACTAAAGGGGTCTGACACCACTGGCTTAGACTAAAGGGGTTTGACACCACTGGCTTAGACTAAAGGGGTTTGACACCACTGGCGTGGACTAAAGGGGTTTGACACCACTGGCGTGGACTAAAGGGGTTTGACACCACTGGCTTAGACTAAAGGGGTTTGACACCACTGGCTTAGACCAAAGGGGTTTGACACCACTGGCTTAGACCAAAGGGGTTTGACACCACTGGCTTAGACCAAAGGGGTTTGACACCACTGGCTTAGACCAAAGGGGTTTGACACCACTGGCTTAGACCAAAGGGGTTTGACACCACTGGCTTAGACTAAAGGGGTTTGACACCACTGGCTTAGACTAAAGGGGTTTGACACCACTGGCTTAGACTAAAGGGGTCTGACACCACTGGCTTAGACTAAAGGGGTTTGACACCACTGGCTTAGACTAAAGGGGTTTGACACCACTGGCTTAGACTAAAGGGGTTTGACACCACTGGCTTAGACTAAAGGGGTTTGACACCACTGGCGTGGACTAAAGGGGTTTGACACCACTGGCGTAGACTAAAGGGGTTTGACACCACTGGCTTAGACTAAAGGGGTTTGACACCACTGGCTTAGACTAAAGGGGTTTGACACCACTGGCTTAGACTAGAGGGGTTTGACACCACTGGCGTGGACTAAAGCATTCAGTTAGTTTTCCAAGGAGCTGCTCCCTCTCTCTCACCCTGATCATGACAGTGTGATGGTCAGGACTATTCCTCAGTGGTGGGAGTGGTCGACCACACTGTGGCATTCTCCTCAGATCACCGATGGGGCTTCCCAGCCACTTGGAATCGTACGGCGGCGACGGCGGAGGGACGTCATCTCTGTCCCCACGTTGTTTCTCACGCGGGACGTCTCCATATCTGTGTTGTTTCTCCGAAGGCGCTTGGGCACTGTCACATTGAAAACAAGAGAAACAACTTTAACACAACACTGAAAAAGAAAAAAAAATAGGCAATAGATCAACAACATGATGCATGAGCAACATGACTTACAATAAACATCTTAAGAAGACATCAGAACAATCTAGCTAAAAACGACTGCCTACATCACAATAGACTCCCTTTATGACATCGACTTGATCTCTGTACTGATAGGAAGACATCGACTTGATCTCTGTACTGATAGGAAGACATCGACTTGATCTCTGTACTGATAGGAAGACATCGACTTGATCTCTGTACTGATAGGAAGACATCGACTTGATCTCTGTACTGATAGGAAGACATCGACTTGATCTCTGTACTGATAGGAAGACATCGACTTGATCTCTGTACTGATAGGAAGACATCGACTTGATCTCTGTACTGATAGGAAGACATCGACTTGATCTCTGTACTGATAGGAAGACATCGACTTGATCTCTGTACTGATAGGAAGACATCGACTTGATCTCTGTACTGATAGGAAGACATCGACTTGATCTCTGTACTGATAGGAAGACATTGGTTCTTCTGTTGCCATATTTTCTCCACCACTTGTAGAGTCACAACAGCCACCCCAGAGAAGAGCATGTTTCTCTGGCAGTAACAGGAACACAAGAAACTGTCATGATAAAACCTATCGACAAGTTAAAATAGTATGAATAACATTCAAATTAGGCTAGGTGTTCTATTGGTCAGTAGCCTAAGAGTGAAAAACCATAAAGAAACTTTGTGAAACTTGTGAAACTTTGTGAAGCTTGTGAAACTTTGTGAAGCTCGTGAAACTTTGTGAAGCTCGTGAAACTTTGCCCTGAAACAACTTTATTGTTGAAAATACTCATCTGAAAAGGTCAACCAAGAGACAAGAGCCGGACGCCAAGTCGACTCATATCCTTACAGATCTTTGCTTACAACCATAACAAGAGTAACCTGCTTAATGACTTACACACAGGCCTAACTAACTTTAAAAAGTCTGAAGTGAAGTATATATCGGCGTGGATTCCTCATGTCTAGCTCATTGTTAGAAAAACATTTGGTCCAAATCGGATGTTAGGTACTATATTTATTGAATGTAAATATAGTACCTATAAACTATTCGCAGACCAAATTCACCTCGCAGGCCGCTAGTTGGGGAACCCTGGTCTAGTGTCTGCTGGTTCTTACTGTTCACTTGTACCTGGTTGTCTAGGTCAGTGATTAGGTAGGAACTCCCCTCACCTGGTTGTCTAGGTCAGTGATTAGTTAGGAACTCCACTCACCTGGTTGTCTAGGTCAGTGATTAGGTAGGAACTCCACTCACCTGGTTGTCTAGGTCAGTGATTAGGTAGGAACTCCCCTCACCTGGTTGTCTAGGTCAATGATTAGGTAGGAACTCCCCTCACCTGGTTGTCTAGGTCAATGATTAGGTAGGAACTCCCCTCACCTGGTTGTCTAGGTCAGTCATTAGTTAGGAACTCCCCTCACCTGGTTGTCTAGGTCAATGATTAGGTAGGGACTCCCCTCACCTGGTTGTCTAGGTCAATGATTAAGTAGGAACTCCCCTCACCTGGTTGTCTAGGTCAGTCATTAGTTAGGAACTCCCCTCACCTGGTTGTCTAGGTCAGTGATTAAGTAGGAACTCCCCTCACCTGGTTGTCTAGGTCAGTCATTAGTTAGGAACTCCCCTCACCTGGTTGTCTAGGTCAGTCATTAGTTAGGAACTCCCCTCACCTGGTTGTCTAGGTCAGTCATTAGTTAGGAACTCCCCTCACCTGGTTGTCTAGGTCAGTCATTAGTTAGGAACTCCCCTCACCTGGTTGTCTTCCCCTCACCTGGTTGTCTAGGTCAGTGATTATAAATACAAATTAATCATATAAATACAAATGTTGTATTAGACCTAGATATTGTGTGCTAGATATTGTGTGCTAGATATTGTGTGCATGTGGTTTTAGTCAATATCAAGCTGCTCTTCTGACAGGCTATTAACTGAAGTTCATGGAAAAAGAGGTGATATTAAATTAATCTGACATGTAGGATATGTGTGATGTTTTAAATGTATGCATTTCAAGTCATTGACTAATGTTCTGTACTATGTCATGTTTCATGTGGACCCCAGGAAGAGTAGCTAATGCTTTTGCAGCGGCTAAAGTGGATCCTAATAAATACCAAAAAATTGCCGATTTGGATGCACTCAATTAGTTTCCTTCCTCAGAGATCAAATTGTATTTTCCACAAATTAGTGTTGCAGGAATGCTAATCTGATCTGTTTCTGACAACAAATGATTCCAGAACAATCTGAGATGGTGGGTGTTGAAAGCCTCGTGTACTTTTTGAGGTGGAACGACCCAGGAAACATTCTCAGCTCTCAAAAACTGTCTCGAACTGCTGGTACCACCACTGTCCTCACCTGCTGGTACCACCACTGTCCTCACCTGCTGTTACCACCACTGTCCCCACCTGCTGGTACCACCACTGTCCTCACCTGCTGGTACCACCACTGTCCTCACCTGCTGGTACCACCACTGTCCCCACCTGCTGGTACCACCACTGTCCTCACCTGCTGGTACCACCACTGTCCCCACCTGCTGGTACCACCACTGTCCCCACCTGCTGGTACCACCACTGTCTTCACCTGCTGGTACCACCACTGTCCTCACCTGCTGGTACCACCACTGTCCCCACCACTGTCCTCACCTGCTGGTACCACCACTGTCCTCACCTGCTGGTACCACCACTGTCCCCACCTGCTGGTACCACCACTGTCTTCACCTGCTGGTACCACCACTGTCTTCACCTGCTGGTACCACCACTGTCTTCACCTGCTGGTACCACCACTGTCCTCACCTGCTGGTCCCACCACTGTCCTCACCTGCTGGTACCACCACTGTCCTCACCTGCTGGTACCACCACTGTCCCCACCTGCTGGTACCACCACTGTCCTCACCTGCTGGTACCACCACTGTCCTCACCTGCTGGTACCACCACTGTCCTCACCTGCTGGTACCACCACTGTCCCCACCTGCTGGTACCACCACTGTCCTCACCTGCTGGTACCACCACTGTCCCCACCACTGGGACAGTGGTGGTACCAGCAGGTGGGGACAGTGGTGGTACCAGTAGGTGGGGACAGTCCCCACCTACTGGTACCACCACTGTCCCCACCTGCTGGTACCACCACTGTCCTCACCTGCTGGTACCACCACTGTCCCTACCTGCTGGTACCACCACTGTCCTATCAACCAACATTTGTAATGAAGCCTATACCCTACATGTAATTGAGGATGCTTAGACTATATAATCTTGAGATATGACTTTGTACTATGTCCTTGAATCTAAGATGTGACCTAGTGACCTAGTTGCTCTTGCTCTTGTGACCTAGTTGCTCTTGCTCTTGTGACCTAGTTGCTCTTGCATATTTGAATGTAAAACGCGTGTACCCAGAATTCTGTATTAAATGGGTTACTTCCACTGCACCAGGGACTTCTTTCTCCCAACAAAACTTCTGAAATTATTGGTATTCAATACTGTACCTTGTGGATGGGGTGAAGAAGTCTGTTATTTTTCCTTTATCCTTGGAGGAGGAGGATCTTTCTGTGTCCTGCTGCTTGTCCAGCTCCTTGTTGCTCTGGCTCACGGTCTCCTCCATTTGCTCATCACTGTTCCCTTTAGGATCTGTGGAGACTTCCGAGACCGGCTTGTGATCTGTGGAGACTTCCGAGACCGGCTTGTGATCTGTGGAGACTTCCGAGACCGGCTTGTGATCTGTGGAGACTTCCGAGACCGGCTTGTGATCTGTGGAGACTTCCGAGACCGGCTTGTGATCTGTGGAGACTTCCGAGACCGGCTTGTGATCTGTGGAGACTTCCGAGACCGGCTTGTGATCTGTGGAGACTTCCGAGACAGGCTTGTGATCTGTGGAGACTTCCGAGACCGGCTTGTGATCTGTGGAGACTTCCGAGACCGGCTTGTGATCTGTGGAGACTTCCGAGACAGGCTTGTGATCTGTGGAGACTTCCGAGACCGGTTTGTGATCTGTGGAGACTTGCGAGACCGGCTTGTGATCTGTGGAGACTTGCGAGACCGGCTTGTGATCTGTGGAGACTTCCGAGACAGGCCTGTGATCTGTGACTTCTGAGACAGGGTTGTGATCTGTGGTGACTTGCGAGACAGGCCTGTGATCTGTGGAGACTTGCAAGACAGGCATGTGATCTGTGGAGACTTCTGAGACAGGCCTGTGATCTGTGGTGACTTGCGGGACGGGATTGTGATCTGTGGTGATTTGCGAGACGGGCTTGTGATCCTTTAGGCTGTCAGTTGGTGTTAAGGGCGCTGTCTCTTCATCCTCCATGCCTATAATACTCTCCAGGCCTATAATACTAGAGACAACAGGTTCCTCAGAGTCTGAACTATGGGTCTGGGCCTCTGTCTCTGTCTCCATAAACTGGTACTTGTGACTGCAGCCAGACTCAGAGCTGTCTGGACTCACCATCTCTACATCTTCCAGTTGTTGTTCAGCAGCTTCAGACATGTCAGAAGCTGGGCTTGTGGTGCTTTGGGGAAGGTTCAACAGCCACTTATCAAGGTTATTCTGTTGGGACTTGGGATTGTTTTCCTGACTGAGAGATGTTGCTTTGGCACCATGCTGCTGCCCCTCCATTGCGTGTAGACTTGCCTCTTTGGAACTTGCTAAGGGAAAGGACACAAAAGACAACAGAATGAGAATCAACTTGGATCATAATTAACTTGACTGGTAAGTCATAGGCTACACTCACTATAGGCCTACTGCAAAAACACATCAGACAATCAAACTCAAAAACTGAACTGGAGAAAAACCTTCAATCAGATTACACAGAGGATCATTTATCTTCCCTGTTCAGGGAGTGTTACCTTTGAAAGCCAATGAATGAGGGCTCCTTGAGCCGACAGGTGTTTGGAGGCTAACTTCAACCCGCAGTCTCTTTTTAGCAGGCTCCAAGTCTGACAGTTCAGTCATGCTACAAGAGAAAGAGCACCAGCATTAGAATAACGTTAGCATCGTTAGAATAGATGGAGGTGTGTTGATAAACCATCTAGCTAACGTTAGCTAGCCATTTCACACGCCCAATTATTTGCTTGTCTATAGTCCATACAATCATAATTGCCAGCTAGCTGTTACCGTGTCTTTGTATTGTAGTTAACTATAAAGAAAAGTGTATTGTTATGCATACTCACAATATAACCTCATTCAGTAATACCGCCGAAGCGTTTTGGTAACGATGGTTCCAGAATGGTTTCACACAGAGTCCTCTCCTCAGCAGGCTAGTGAATAATATCATACGGCTTGCAAACATATATATGACAGTGGATCTATAGCTAGTTTAACGACACAAAATACATTTTGTATGTACAGCCAACAGTGAACAAGGTCTAGCTAATTCGCAAAGGTTAGCTAGACACAATTAGCTTCACAGTTTTACGTTGTTGTCATGAGCGTTTTTACTTGGACAACATGTACTAGCTAGTACAACAACATAGTTTTACAGCTGATGTGAGGTTAGGTTAACTCTTAAACCAAAGATATTAAATCAATACGGTTTCGATTGTAACGTACCACAAAACAGACACGTCATCGTCTCAGCAACAAAACAAAATCACTTCCGGGTCACATAATTTTTGAACGTTTCAAAATGTCCCCCACGTAATATTAGAAGAGTGTAAAAAACCTGTACTTATTCATAACACAGTGTCTTCAGAAAGTATTAACACTCCTTGACTTTTTCGACATTATCTTGGGTTACAGCCTGCATTTAATATGTATTTTAGAAATTAGTAAAAAATAAATAAAAGCTAAAATGTCTTGTGTAAATAAGTATTCAAACTCTTAGTAATGGCAAACCCTTAGTTATGGAAAGCCTAAATACGTTCAGGAGTAGAATTGTGGTTAACAAAGTATAATAATAAGTTGCATGGACTCACTCTGTGTGCAATAAGTGTTTAAATGATTTTTGATTGACTAACTAATCTCTGTACACACACACATATAATTATCTGTAAGGTCCCTCAGTAAATTTCAAACACAGATTCAACCACAAAGATCATGGAGGTTTTTCAATGCCTCGTAAAGAAGGGCACCTATTGGTGGACATTGAATATCCATTTGAGCATGGTGAAGTTATTAATTACACTTTGGATGGTGTATCAATACACCCAGTCACTACAAAGATACAGGTGTCCTTCTTAACTCAGTTGCAGCAGAGGAAGGAAACCGCTCAGGGATTTCACCACGTGGCCAATCTAAGTAACATAATTTCACCCATGTGTCAATCTAAGTAACATAATGAAAAACATTGGCATCAAAATCTGTCAGTTTAAACTAGAGATATCTGCACCGTCTGCATCTCAATCCACCACATTTTCCTATGTTGGCCTTCCGCATCTGAAGAAATGTGGCTTGTCACCTAAAACCCTCACAAACCTTTACAAATGCAGAATTGAGAGCATCCTGTTGTGCTGTATCACAGCCTTGTACGGAAACTGCACTGCCCACAACCGCAAGGCTCTCCAGAGGTTGGTGCGGTCTGTGCAACGCATCACCGGGGGCAAACTACCTGCCCTCCAGGACACCTACAGCACCCGATGTCACAGGAAGGCCAAAAAAATCATCAAGGACAACAACCACCCGAGCCACAGCCTGTTCACCCCGCTACCATCCAGAAGGCGAGGTCAGTACAGGTGCATCAAAGCTGGGACTGAGAGACTGCAAACAGCTTCTATCTCAAGGCCATGAGACTGTTAAACAGCCGTCACTAACACAGAGAGGCTGCTGCCTACATATAGACTTGAAATCATTGACCACTTTAATAAATGGATCACTAGTCACCTAAATAATGCCACTTTAATAAAGTTTACTTATCTTGCATTACCCATCTCATATGTTTTATATTTTATACAATCTATTACATTTTGCCTATGTCGCTCTGTCATTGCTGATCCATATATTTATGTTTCTATATTCTTGTTCCATTTCTTTACTTAGATTTGTTGTATTAGCTAGTTGTGTAATTGTTAGATAACATGTTAGATATTGCTACACTGTCGGAATTAGAAGCACAAGCATTTCACTACACTTGCAATAACAACATCTGCTAACCATGTGTATGTGACCAATAACATTTGATTTGATCTGCGGTGGAAGGTGGCCGAGCTACAGCGATATTTGTCAGACCATGAGACATCGGTCTTCTCATAAAAATATCTATAGCGTCTGCACGGTTTGGCCTACAAACTAATATGACCCCACTAGGTAAAGGGGAGACTCTCACGAGCATGATGGTGTTCTTCATTCTTCTCAGAGGTGTCACGGGACTCGTCTGAAGGTAACACCTACAAACGAACGGAAGCATGGAGCTAGTTTTATGCCAACAAAAATAAGGGGTTAAATATGTATCCAAAAAAACAAGCTTTCTTACATAGATATAGTACAGACACTTCAAAACCTTATTCCATTTGATAATTTTTTTTGCCATTTATGAATGTGTTATTCAATGCATTTCTATGGCTATAGAAATATTTAATTTAAATATATATATATATTACTCTTCATATTTTCAAGCAAGGTGGTGGCTACATCATGTTATGGGTATGCGTGTCATCGGCAAGGACTAGGGAGTATTTTAGGATAAAAAGAGTCGTAATAGAGCTAAGCACAGGCAAAATACTAGAGGAAAGCCTGGTTCGGTCTGCTTTACAACAGACACTGGGAGACAAATTCACCTTTTAGCAGGACAATAACCTAAAACACAAGGCCAAATATACACTGGAGTTGCTGACCAAGACGACATTGAATGTTCCTGAGTGGCCTAGTTACAGTTTTGACTTACTGTAAATCAGCTTGAAAATCTATGGCAACGCTTGAAAATGGTTTTGTAGTAATGATCAACAACAAACTTGACAGAGCTTGAAGAATTTGAAAAACAATAATATGCTAATATTGTATATTCCAGGTGTGGAGACTTACCCAGAAAGACTCACAGCTGTAATTCCTGCCAAAACTCATTCTAACATGTATTGACTCGGGGTGTTGAAAACTTAAGTAATCAAGATATATATTTTTTTAAATCCATGTATTTCTTTTCAAATTATAGATTTTTTCCCCCGATTATGACATTACAGAGCATTTTGTGTAGATCGTTGACAAAAAAATTACAATTACATCCATTTTAATCCCACTTTGTAACATAACAAAATGTGAAAAAAATCAAGGGGCACTGTAGGCTATATCTGAAGGTACTGTAGGCTATATCTGAAGGTACTGTAGGCTATATCTGAAGGTACTGTAGGCTATATCTGAAGGCACTGTAGGCTATATCTGAAGGCACTGTAGGCTATATCTGAAGGCACTGTAGGCTATATCTGAAGGTACTGTAGGCTATATCTGAAGGTACTGTAGGCTATATCTGAAGGCACTGTAGGCTATATCTGAAGGTACTGTAGGCTATATCTGAAGGCACTGTAGGCTATATCTGAAGGCACTGTAGGCTATATCTGAAGGCACTGTAGGCTATATCTGAAGGCACTGTAGGCTATATCTGAAGGCACTGTAGGCTATATCTGAAGGCACTGTAGGCTATATCTGAAGGCACTGTAGGCTATATCTGAAGGTACTGTAGGCTATATCTGAAGGCACTGTAGGCTATATCTGAAGGTACTGTAGGCTATATCTGAAGGCACTGTAGGCTATATCTGAAGGCACTGTAGGCTATATCTGAAGGCACTGTAGGCTATATCTGAAGGTACTGTAGGCTATATCTGAAGGCACTGTAGGCTATATCTGAAGGCACTGTAGGCTATATCTGAAGGCACTGTAGGCTATATCTGAAGGCACTGTAGGCTATATCTGAAGGTACTGTAGGCTATATCTGAAGGCACTGTAGGCTATATCTGAAGGCACTGTAGGCTATATCTGAAGGCACTGTAGGCTATATCTGAAGGTACTGTAGGCTATATCTGAAGGTACTGTAGGCTATATCTGAAGGCACTGTAGGCTATATCTGAAGGCACTGTAGGCTATATCTGAAGGCACTGTAGGCTATATCTGAAGGTACTGTAGGCTATATCTGAAGGCACTGTAGGCTATATCTGAAGGCACTGTAGGCTATATCTGAAGGCACTGTAGGCTATATCTGAAGGCACTGTAGGCTATATCTGAAGGTACTGTAGGCTATATCTGAAGGCACTGTAGGCTATATCTGAAGGCACTGTAGGCTATATCTGAAGGCACTGTAGGCTATATCTGAAGGCACTGTAGGCTATATCTGAAGGCACTGTAGGCTATATCTGAAGGCACTGTAGGCTATATCTGTTTCTTTGAGGGCTGTGTGGTTCAGAAAACTGAAAAGCATTGTAGAAACTAGATATATCTAGATATAGCCTTCATATAAGTTACATGGCATTTATTTAAAACAAAAATACATTTTAGAAACTTAGATATAAACAGACATAGCCTTCGTATAGCCTTCTGTGTATTAGGGAACTTATGTTTCCCTGCCAATTAGCGAACAGCTGTTTCCCCATCAATGTGTTTGCCACTAAGGTGTTGTTGGGACCGCTTGGGTAAGAAAGCGATGTGGTAGAACCGTTTGTGGGAACATTTCTCGCTGTGGGACTGCAGACACATCTCAAAATGAAAGTACAGGCAACATACTACTCTGTTATTATTTCTTTATTGAGCACAAAGGTCATGTTGCCCTGCTCAGATGTTGCATGGATCAACCACATCATCGACTGCACCAGATTATGTGGTTAGTAAATAGATTATGTGGTTAGTAAATAGATTATGTGGTTAGTAAATAGATTATGTGGTTAGTAAATAGATTATGTGGTTAGTAAATAGATTATGTGGTTAGTAAATAGATTATGTGGTTAGTAAAAACAGAACAGAGTGTAGGAGCCTATCACCTGTTTCTGTAACGCAATGCAGCTTGATGTACAAGTACACCCCCTGGACAGGACACTAGTCTATCACCTGTTTCTGTAGCGCAATGCAGCTTGATGTACAAGTACACCCCCTGGACAGGACACTAGTCTATCTCCTCAGTACACCCCCTGGACAGGACACTAGTCTATCTCCTCAGTACACCCCCTGGACAGGACACTAGTCTATCTCCTCAGTACACCCCCTGGACAGGACACTAGTCTATCTCCTCAGTACACCCCTTGGACAGGACACTAGTCTATCTCCTCAATACACCCCCTGGACAGGACACTAGTCTATCTCCTCAGTACACCCCCTGGACAGGACACTAGTCTATCTCCTCAGTACACCCCCTGGACAGGACACTAGTCTATCTCCTCAGTACACCCCCTAGACAGGACACTAGTCTATCTCCTCTCCTCAGTACACCCCCTGGACAGGACACTAGTCTATCTCCTCAGTACACCCCCTGGACAGGACACTAGTCTATCTCCTCAGTACACCCCCTGGACAGGACACTAGTCTATCTCCTCAGTACACCCCCTGGACAGGACACTAGTCTATCTCCTCAATACACCCCCTGGACAGGACACTAGTCTATCTCCTCAGTACACCCCCTGGACAGGACACTAGTCTATCTCCTCAATACACCCCCTGGACAGGACACTAGTCTATCTCCTCAGTACACCCCCTGGACAGGACACTAGTCTATCTCCTCAATACACCCCCTGGACAGGACACTAGTCTATCTCCTCAGTACACCCCCTGGACAGGACACTAGTCTATCTCCTCAGTACACCCCCTGGACAGGACACTAGTCTATCTCCTCAATACACCCCCTGGACAGGACACTAGTCTATCTCCTCAATACACCCCCTGGACAGGACACTAGTCTATCTCCTCAGTACACCCCCTGGACAGGACACTAGTCTATCTCCTCAGTACACCCCCTGGACAGGACACTAGTCTATCTCCTCAGCACACCCCCTGGACAGGACACTAGTCTATCTCCTCAGTACACCCCCTGGACAGGACACTAGTCTATCTCCTCAGCACACCCCCTGGACACAACACTAGTCTATCTCCTCAGTACAGGACACCAGTCTATCTCCTCAGTACACCCCCTGGACAGGACACTAGTCTTTCTCCTCAGTACAGGACACTAGTCTATCTCCTCAATACACCCCCTGTACAGGACACTAGTCTATCTCCTCAGTACACCCCCTGGACAGGACACTAGTCTATCTCCTCAGGACACCCCCTGGACAGGACACTAGTCTATCTCCTCAGTACACCCCCTGGACAGGACACTAGTCTATCACAGGTTCTTACCCCCAATCTATCTCCTTAATGCTGAGTGCCAAGCAGAGATACATCCAGTCCCATTTTCACAGTCTTTGGTATGACTCAGCCAGGGATTGAACTCACAACCTTCCAATCTCAGGATGGACACTCTAATCACAGTTGGTGTTGATGTGGTTCGCTAATATGTAAAATACCAATCCAATCGTCAGCAATGTGTGAGCAAGAGAACACGACCTAAGCAAAGTCACACAATTCACATATAAAAAAAAAAAAAAAGAAGAAGTTACATTTGTTATGAATTAATCAGTATGTCGGTTGGACATACTGACAAATTCTCTAAAACGAGGAGGCTTATGTTATAGAAATTAAAATTCAGTTCGCTGGAAACAGCTCTGCAGTCAGCATGCCAATTGTATGCTCCCTCAAAACTTAAGACATCTGTGACATTGTGTTGTGTGAAAAAACTGCACATTTTAAAGTTTTACATTTACATTTAAGTCATTTAGCAGACGCTCTTATCCAGAGCGACTTACAAATTGGGTGGCCTTTTATTGTCCCCAGCACAAGGTGCACCTGTGTAATGATCGTGCCACACCTGTCAGGTGGATGAATTATCTTGGCAAAGGAGAAATGCTCACTAACAGGGATGTAAACAAATTTGTGAATAAAATTTGAAAGAAATAAGATTTTTGTCCGTATGGAACATTTCTGGGATCTTTTATTTCAGCTCATGAAACATGGGACCAACATTTTACATGTTGCATTTATATTGTTGTTCAGTGTATTATAGTCCACCGATGAAGGAAAAACAAATAGGAATATGACACATCTGAGAAACATGAACCAAAAACAGGGCAAATGTATCAATCAATTAATCAATAAACAGATCAATAGATAAATAAATATATATATATTTTTTACATTGATCAATTTATATTTTTTTAAGCAATAAAAGATAAATAAATATATATATATATATATAAATAAATAAATATATCAATAGATCAATAAATACATAAACAGATCAATAAAAAAATTAACTGATCAATAAATAAATACAAAGATCAATCAATAAAGAAATGGATCAATAAATAAATACATAGATCAATAAATAAATAGATCAATACATAAAAAAGGATCAATAAATAGATCAATAAATATATCAAAAGATAAATAAATGCAGAGATAAATAGATACATAGATCAACAGATCAATAAATAGATACATAAATAAATAAATAGACAATATACAGTGCATTCAGAAAGTATTCAGACCCCTTGACTCTTCCACATTTTGTTACATTGTAGCCTTATTCTAACATGGATTAAATATTTTTTACCCCTCATCAATATACACACAATAGCCCAAAATGACAAAGCAATAACAGGTTTTTAGAACATTTTTCAAACGTATTCAAAATAAATAAATAAAATACCTGATTTATTCTAAGTATTCAGATCCTTTGCTATGAGACTCGAAATTGAGCTTGGGTGCGCTCTGTTTCTATTGATCATCCTTGAGATGTTTCTACAACTTGATTGGAGTCCATCTGTGGTAAATTGAATTGATAGGACATGATTTGGAAAGGCACACACCTGTCTATATAAAGGTCCCACAGTTGACAGTGCACGTCAGAGCTAAAACCAAGCCTTGAGGTCGAAGGAATTGTCTGTCAAGCTCTGAGACAGGATTGTGTCAAAGCACAGATCTGGGGAAGGATACCAAAACATTTCTCCCGCATTGAAGGTCGCCAAGAACACAGTCGCCTCCATCATTCTTAAATGGAAGTAGTTTGGAACCGGGGGAGAAGGGCCTTGGTCAGGGAGGTGACCAAGAACCCGATGGTCACTCTGACAGAGATCCAGAATTCCTCTGCGGAGATGGAAGAACCTTCAAGAAGGACAACAACCTCTGCAGCACTCCACCAATCAGGCCAACATCCGTTATGTCCCTTTAATGTCATTCAATTGTGTTTCAAATGTGTTGTTGTAGTCACAGTATCACAGCATCACAGTATCACAGCATCACAGCATCACAGCATCACAGTATCACAGCATCACAGCATCACAGTATCACAGCATCACAGCATCACAGTATCACAGTATCACAGCATCACAGTATCACAGCATCACAGTATCACAGCATCACAGCATCACAGTATCACAGCATCACAGTATCACAGCATCACAGCATCACAGTATCACAGCATCACAGTATCACAGTATCACAGCATCACAGCATCACAGCATCACAGTATCACAGTATCACAGAATCACAGAATCACAGCATCACAGCATCACAGCATCACAGCATCACAGTATCACAGCATCACAGCATCACAGTATCACAGCATCACAGCATCACAGCATCACAGCATCACAGCATCACAGTATCACAGTATCACAGCATCACAGTATCACAGTATCACAGTATCACAGCATCACAGCATCACAGCATCACAGAATCACAGCATCACAGTATCACAGCATCACAGCATCACAGTATCATCCACAATGATTGTATGCGTGTCTTTCGGAGGGGTGAGGATAACATTTCGGTTGGACGATAATTGACCTATAAAATGATCTTAATATTGAACAACTTCAACACTGTAACAAGTAAATTGAGTAAAGAGAGTGACCTGGATAACAGTGGTGCAGAAAACCAGGGTTCCCAGGAGTAAGATTACAGGCTGTTTCAGTCCCTCTCTGCGGAGGTTCACGCTTTTCAGCTTTGAGCGAATGCTGCCATCTATCCACGGGTTTTGGGGTTTGGATAAATTCTGATCGTCACAGTAGGAACAACATCTGTTATGCACTTCCTGATGAACCCAGTCACCGAGTCAGTGTATACGTCCATGTCAACCCAGTCACCGAGTCAGTGTATACGTCCATGTCGACCCAGTCACCGAGTCAGTGTATACGTCCATGTCAACCCAGTCACCGAGTCAGTGTATACGTCCATGTCAACCCAGTCACCGAGTCAGTGTATACGTCCATGTCAACCCAGTCACCGAGTCAGTGTATACGTCCATGCCGACCCAGTCACCGAGTCAGTGTATACGTCCATGTCGACCCAGTCACCGAGTCAGTGTATACGTCCATGTCAACCCAGTCACCGAGTCAGTGTATACGTCCATGTCAACCCAGTCACCGAGTCAGTGTATACGTCCATGTCAACCCAGTCACCGAGTCAGTGTATACGTCCATGTCAACCCAGTCACCGAGTCAGTGTATACGTCCATGTCAACCCAGTCACCGAGTCAGTGTATACGTCCATGTCGACCCAGTCACCGAGTCAGTGTATACGTCCATGTCAACCCAGTCACCGAGTCAGTGTATACGTCCATGTCGACCCAGTCACCGAGTCAGTGTATACGTCCATGTCAACCCAGTCACCGAGTCAGTGTATACGTCCATGTCGACCCAGTCACCGAGTCAGTGTATACGTCCATGTCGACCCAGTCACCGAGTCAGTGTATACGTCCATGTCGACCCAGTCACCGAGTCAGTGTATACGTCCATGTCATTCCCAGTCACCGAGTCAGTGTATACGTCCATGTCAACCCAGTCACCGAGTCAGTGTATACGTCCATGTCAACCCAGTCACCGAGTCAGTGTATACGTCCATGTCAACCCAGTCACCGAGTCAGTGTATACGTCCATGTCGACCCAGTCACCGAGTCAGTGTATACGTCCATGTCAACCCAGTCACCGAGTCAGTGTATACGTCCATGTCAACCCATTCACCGAGTCAGTGTATACGTCCATGTCAACCCAGTCACCGAGTCAGTGTATACGTCCATGTCAACCCAGTCACCGAGTCAGTGTATACGTCCATGTCAACCCAGTCACCGAGTCAGTGTATACGTCCATGTCAACCCAGTCACCGAGTCAGTGTATACGTCCATGTCGACCCAGTCACCGAGTCAGTGTATACGTCCATGTCAACCCAGTCACCGAGTCAGTGTATACGTCCATGTCAACCCAGTCACCGAGTCAGTGTATACGTCCATGTCGACCCAGTCACCGAGTCAGTGTATACGTCCATGTCAACCCAGTCACCGAGTCAGTGTATACGTCCATGTCGACCCAGTCACCGAGTCAGTGTATACGTCCATGTCAACCCAGTCACCGAGTCAGTGTATACGTCCATGTCAACCCAGTCACCGAGTCAGTGTATACGTCCATGTCAACCCAGTCACCGAGTCAGTGTATACGTCCATGTCAACCCAGTCACCGAGTCAGTGTATACGTCCATGTCAACCCAGTCACCGAGTCAGTGTATACGTCCATGTCAACCCAGTCACCGAGTCAGTGTATACGTCCATGTCAACCCAGTCACCGAGTCAGTGTATACGTCCATGTCAACCCAGTCACCGAGTCAGTGTATACGTCCATGTCAACCCAGTCACCGAGTCAGTGTATACGTCCATGTCAACCCAGTCACCGAGTCAGTGTATACGTCCATGTCAACCCATTCACCGAGTCAGTGTATACGTCCATGTCGACCCAGTCACCGAGTCAGTGTATACGTCCATGTCAACCCAGTCACCGAGTCAGTGTATACGTCCATGTCGACCCAGTCACCGAGTCAGTGTATACGTCCATGTCAACCCAGTCACCGAGTCAGTGTATACGTCCATGTCAACCCAGTCACCGAGTCAGTGTATACGTCCATGTCGACCCAGTCACCGAGTCAGTGTATACGTCCATGTCAACCCAGTCACCGAGTCAGTGTATACGTCCATGTCGACCCAGTCACCGAGTCAGAGTATACGTCCATGTCAACCCAGTCACCGAGTCAGTGTATACGTCCATGTCAACCCAGTCACCGAGTCAGTGTATACGTCCATGTCAACCCAGTCACCGAGTCAGTGTATACGTCCATGTCAACCCAGTCACCGAGTCAGTGTATACGTCCATGTCAACCCAGTCACCGAGTCAGTGTATACGTCCATGTCAACCCAGTCACCGAGTCAGTGTATACGTCCATGTCAACCCAGTCACCGAGTCAGTGTATACGTCCATGTCAACCCAGTCACCGAGTCAGTGTATACGTCCATGTCAACCCATTCACCGAGTCAGTGTATACGTCCATGTCGACCCAGTCACCGAGTCAGTGTATACGTCCATGTCAACCCAGTCACCGAGTCAGTGTATACGTCCATGTCGACCCAGTCACCGAGTCAGTGTATACGTCCATGTCAACCCAGTCACCGAGTCAGTGTATACGTCCATGTCGACCCAGTCACCGAGTCAGTGTATACGTCCATGTCGACCCAGTCACCGAGTCAGTGTATACGTCCATGTCGACCCAGTCACCGAGTCAGTGTATACGTCCATGTCGACCCAGTCACCGAGTCAGTGTATACGTCCATGTCAACCCAGTCACCGAGTCAGTGTATACGTCCATGTCATTCCCAGAGGTGACCCGGAACATTTACCAGTCTGCATGATCTGAAATGTATTTGTTTTTTCTACAGCTTATCAGCGTACACACAATATCTCCCTGTTGATGATGCTTATTGTGCACTATATGTGACATTAAATTAAACAATAATGTATGTTGATGCTAATATTACGTACAATATTTAATTATGTGTGCATATGATAACAATAGCCCAATATATTCTATATGCTGTAAGCTATTGTCTTTTAACAGTTTCACTCAATCAATTCTAATCAACCTAATAATTATGAAACACCCCTCTATTGTCATTGGTTGCACTAACTGCAATGTTTGTCTTCATAACCTGGTTCAAGTATTCATGACATCACCCTGAAGAAGGCACAGTGATGCCGAAACGTTGGTGGTTTACCCAATAAATTACTGAGGATAGATAAATATGAGAGGAGAGAGAGAGAGAGAGAGAGAGAGAGAGACACTCTTTATTTTTTATAGCTTACAGTTTATTTGCCGTTAGTCAGCACCTCTACACTAAATCATTTTCTCTGGGTATGCGCCAGCTCATGTTTTTTTACCAGTCTGCGTGATCAAAACAATCTTGAAGCATAGATTGCGATTGGTCAGACCAATTGTCACGATCGTCTTGATGAGGAAGAGAGGACCAAGGCGCAGCGTGATACAAATACATCTTCTTTTATTAGAGAAGACGAAACACTAAACAAAAGTGACGCTACAAACGAAAGTGCATACACAAGCTACTAACGTTAGACATCGACAATTACCCACAACAGCCTAATGCCTATGGCTGCCTTAAATATGGCTCCCAATCAGAGACAACAATAGACAGCTGTCTCTGATTGAGAACCAAACCAGGCAACCATAGACTTTCCTAAACACCTACACTGAACACAACCCCATACACTCTACAAAACCCCCTATACAATACAACCACCCAAGACGAGACAAATACACACAAACATCCCCCATGTCACACCCTGACCTAACTAAAATAATACAGAAAACAAAGATAACTAAGGCCAGGGCGTGACACCAATGTTGAAGAATCCTTACCACGGTTGCTTCTTGCTTAAATTTATGCCTATAGGCAGGGAGGAGGCGTGATCTGATTTGTCGAAGGGAGGGCAGGGGAGGGCGTTGTAGCCGTCCCGGAAGGGAGAGTAACAATGGTCAAGCTTGATCTCTCCGCGTTTGATAGAATTTCGGGAGCGTTTTCCTCAGATTTACTTTATTAAAGTCCCCAGGTACAATAAATTCTCTCTGGAGGTGATGCAGTCAGCATTTGATGGTGAGGTATTCCAGATCTGGAAAACAAAATTACTTGAGTTCCTGTACCTTACCACAATCACACCATAAGTTGTTAATCATGAGACATAAGGCTCCACCCCGGTGTTTCCTGGAGAGTTCCTTTTTCCTTGACTGCGCGATGAACAGAGAACCCCGCTGGCTGTATGGATGGGGACAATATATCCAGAGAGAGCCATGATTCAGTAAAACAGAGTATGTTACAGTCCCTTATGTCTCTCTGAAGGAAACCTTGGTCCTGACCTCTTTTTTTGCTTTTTTTTGTCGAGTTGTGCTTTTATGTAAAATATGTTTTAATAACCTTACAGGGCCGTACCTCCTTGCCCATCCAAATAAAATATTGATAATTTATTTAACCAAGACGTGCGCCGACAGAAAGAGGCATTAATCTCAGATAAAACATCAGAGCGAGCGAAACAGCACCTCTCAATATGTGTAGACCATGTATCTGATGCTGTCTGGACAGTGAAACAGCACCTCTCTGTCTCAGTATGTGTAGACCATGTATCTGATGCTGTCTGGACAGTGAAACAGCACCTCTCTGTCTCAGTATGTGTAGACCATGTATCTGATGCTGTCTGGACAGTGAAACAGCACCTCTCTGTCTCAGTATGTGTAGACCATGTACCTGATGCTGTCTGGACAGTGAAACAGCACCTCTGTCTCAATATGTGTAGACCATGTATCTGATGCTGTCTCAGTATGTGTAGACCTTGTATCTGATGCTGTCTGGACAGTGAAACAGCACCTCTCTGTCTCAGTATGTGTAGACCATGTATCTGATGCTGTCTGGACAGTGAAACAGCACCTCTGTCTCAATATGTGTAGACCATGTATCTGATGCTGTCTCAGTATGTGTAGACCTTGTATCTGATGCTGTCTGGACAGTGAAACAGCACCTCTGTCTCAATATGTGTAGACCATGTATCTGATGCTGTCTCAGTATGTGTAGACCTTGTATCTGATGCTGTCTGGACAGTGAAACAGCTCCCCTCTGTCTCAGTATGTGTAGACCTTGTATCTGATGCTGTCTGGACAGTGAAACATTGCCCCTTTTTTTATGTACAGATAGCGAGTAGCTGCTCTAATCTCATGTGTGAGTTAAAACAGGCCCTGAGGTTACAGTTATGCTATGGTAATGACAGTAATCAGAGAAATCACTTACTTTGAACTAAAACGGAATCTCATACCGAACACTACAACCACTTCGCCAACTCGATTTGCTCGTTCACAAGTCAATTGAGTCAATCGAGTCGACCTCAATTTGCTAGTTGTCAAGTCGCTGTGCCCGACTCGGTGCCCTTTGTAGATGGGTAAATAAATCAACGGAATCTATGCTGAAGGGAAATTAAGAATGTTACATTTGACAGAAAAAAACTTCAACCCTTTTAGGGAACCACCACCCACTGGAACCTCTTTATGTTATTGTTTGTGTTGACTCGGCCTGATGCAATTAAAGACCGGTGGGTTTGTTCCAAGATGAGGAAAGAAGCATGTTATGCCAATTCTCATCAAGTGGAATAAGGATATCAATTGACGGACTGGACTTTTAGTCGGGGTATATTACCGATGCAATATCGACATCTAGTGGTAGGATCTTAAAATTACATGGAGAAATGTCTGTTTGACAACGACCCATAATTAATTAAACAGTATGTTGTATAAAAACATTGAAACCACAGTATATAACCTAAACATGATGGCATTGATTGCTGAAGAGTATAAAGTGTGAGCTACTGTACAGTAGCCCAGTGCTTGCTGGGCATATTTTCCTAGTAGCAGCATTGTGCTGAGTGAGATAGTGACCTTTAATTTCACCGAGGGCGATGTAGAGGACTAACCGACCTTTACTGTGTGGGAGAATAATCTCTGTCTCATTTTGTGGTTTTGGAGCCAATAAAGGAAATCCTTTTCAGTCTTGTGTAAGCTACCTCTTCCCATGAAAGACCGTATAGGGCTGTACAGTGCATTCAGAAAGTACTTAGACCCCTTGACTTTTTCCACATTTTTTTTTACGTTACAGCTTTATTCTAAAATGGATTAAATAAATAAAAATGTTCATCAATCTACACACAACGCCCCATAATGACAAATTGAAAACAGGTTTTTAGATATTTCTGCAAATGTATAAATTATAAGAAACAGAAATATCTTATTTACATTTGCTTTGAAGATTCGAAATTGAGCTCAGGTGCATCCTGTTTCCATTGATCATCCTTGAGATGTTTCTACAACTTCAATTGATTGGACATGATTTGGAAAGGCACACACCTGTCTATATAAGGTCCCACAGTTGACAGTGCATGTCAGAGCAAAAACCAAGCCATGAGGTTGAAGGAATTGTCTGTAGAGCTCCGAGACAGGATTGTGTCAAGGCACAGATCTGGGGAAGGGTACCAAAACATGTCTGCAGCATTGAAGGTCCCCAAAACACAGTGGCCTCCATCATTCTTAAATGGAAGAAGTTTGGAACCACCAAGACTCTTCCTAGTTGTAGTGCTCGGTTTGAGATTCCGTTTAAGTTGAAAGTAAGTGATTTCTCTGATTACTGTAATTACCATAGCATACCTGTAACCTCAGGGCCTGTTTTAACTCACACATGAGATTAGAACAACTACTCGCTATCTGTACATCAAAAAATAACCACACCTGGGGCTAACATGTTTTTACCTCAGTTCTACCCCAGAGCCAGCGGACCTTAACTGTTAATAAATAAAAGAAAGCAAAACTGTCTGGCCAATCTGAGCAACCAGGGGGGAGAAAGGCCTTGGTCAGGGAGGTGACCAAGAACCCCATGGTCACTCTGACAGAGCTCCAGAGTTCCTCTGTGGAGATGAGAGAACCTTCCAGAAGGACAACCATCTCTGCAGAACTCCACCAATCAGGCCTCGGTAGCAATAAATGTATAAAACCAAAAACCAAAAACGTGCCAAGCTTGTAGCGTCATACCCAAGAAGACTCAAGGCTGTAATCACTGCCAAAGCTGCTTCAACAAAGTACTGAGTAAAGGGTCTGAATACTTATGTAAATGTGATATTTCAGTTTATTTTTATTTTGATAAATGATCGGGTATTGTGTGTAGATTGATGAGAAAAATCTATTTTATTTAATACATTATAGAATAAGGCTGTAATATAACAAAATGTGGAAAAAGTCAAGGGCTCTGAATACTTTCCAAATGCGCTGTATATTCTAATCACAGGAGGTTGGTGGCACCTTAATATGGGAGGATGGGCTCGTGGTAATGGCTGGAGCGGAATAAGTGAAGTGGTATCAAACACATGGTTTCTATGGTTTCCATGTGTTTGATGCCGTTCCATTCGCTCCGTTCCAGCCATTATTATGAGCCGTCCTCCCCTCAGCAGCCTCCACTGATTAATTAATTTATTTGTTGTTCTTATTGTTTATTTGTTGTTCTCGCGTGTATTTTATCTGACTTAGTATTGATTCTGTTTCAAGACATGTTTCTATTTCTTTCCTTTTTGTATATTAAATGCTGCATTGTTGAGGAAGAGCATTTCCCTGTACTGTTAAAGGCCCAGTGTAGTCAAAAACGTGATTTACCTGAGTTTTATATATATTTACAACAGTGGCAGTTGGTGCCTTTTAGATAAGGGAGGATTTAAAAAAAAAATGTTTTAATGAGCATGGCCTTATTTCTACTACAGCATGTTGGATGACTGTCATTCATATTCACCCAGTTCAATGTAACTGTGATAGGTTTAGGTTACTGTCATTCATATTCACCCAGTTCAATGTAACAGTGATAGGTTTAGGTTACTGTCATTCATATTCACCCAGTTCAATGTAACAGTGATAGGTTTAGGTTACTGTCATTCATATTCACCCAGTTCAATGTAACAGTGATAGGTTTAGGTTACTGTCATTCATATTCACCCAGTTCAATGTAACAGTGATAGGTTTAGGTTACTGTCATTCATATTCACCCAGTTCAATGAAATAGTGATAGGTTTAGGTTACTGTCATTCATATTCACCCAGTTCAATGTAACAGTGATAGGTTTAGGTTACTGTCATTCATATTCACCCAGTTCAATGTAACAGTGATAGGTTTAGGTTACTGTCATTCATATTCACCCAGTTCAATGTAACAGTGATAGGTTTAGGTTACTGTCATTCATGTTCACCCAGTTCAATGTAACAGTGATAGGTTTAGGTTACTATCATTCATATTCACCCAGTTCAATGTAACAGTGATAGGTTTAGGTTACTGTCATTCATATTCCATTCACCCAGTTCAATGTAACATCGATAGGTTTAGGCTACTACATGATACTGTAATTTTCCCTGTACCCATCATGAGGTTGCTACAACCTAGCCTATGAATGAAAGATTACAATGTAGGTTGAGAGAATTTTGAGTAATCAAGGTGACAGACAGTGACATTCAATAGCGCCTTGCCCACTCTTGCCTGCATCTAGCTAATCTAAGGCATAATCATTAGTCCAACAGTTGCAAACGAGTGTCTATTGGACAAATGTAGGATTGTTTATCCCTGTTTCATTCCATTTGCTTCCGTTTAACATTTTTTTTAAACAGAATCAGCACAATGAATACCCACCTGATCACACGAAAATCACAGTTCACCTTCATACCAGACACATACAAACAGCTTGTTGTGTATATATAATTCCTTCTCGCATCTATCTATGTGCTCTCCTCTCACCTTTTCCCTTCGCTTGTGAACTTCGCTCATAGACTTCAGTGCACAACAAACCAGGCAAAAAAGCCAAACCTTCATATCATGACCGCTAACCGCTACATGCAGCCTACATCGCTGTCATGATAGTCAACATAGCTACTAGAACGAATGAGTTAGTAAACCTGCTACAATCATGCAATACAGTGTAGTCAGCAGCAAGCAGTTTAGCAGTTACATCGGAGGGTCTCGGTAGCAATAAATGTATAAAACCAAAAACGTACCTTGACTTGGAAGAGTTCCAGTGTTGGATAGCCATAGCCAACTAGCTATCATAGCATGCCTCTCTGAGCCGGGTGTTTGAGTAGGCTAAACTAGCTAGCTGCATTTTACACTAGCTAAGTAAGTGAAAGTGAAAGTGAACAAAAAATATAATGTATAGGCCTACTACAAAATCTCTCTCTCTCTCTCTCTCTCTCGCTCTCTCGCTCTCTCTCTCTCGCTCTCTCTCTCTCGCTTCTCCTTAATTTTGCAATAAATTAATTTGTTAACTGTTCAACTATTGTCTTTCTTTCTCTTTGAGTCAACTGCTCACCATATTTAAACACTGCAGTGCTAGCTATCTGTAGCTTATGCTTTCAGTACTAAATTCACTGATGAGGATGGTCCTCCCCGAGGAGCCTCCACTGATTTACACACTATGCAGTAAATTAGTTAATTGACCAATAAGAAAGAGAGTTCTAGACCTTTCTGCCAATAACATCTAGTTTTCAGTTTTCCCCTCCCCACTCAAACCACTCCCAGAAAGTCCTTGCAAAACTTCTTCCTTGAAAAATGGTTCTTCACTAAGAAGCTATTTTTGTTTCTTTTTGACCTTTTTGATTGAAATCAATCACAGTAAGATACTTAAATTGTTACCCAGAAATTATTTCATATTGATATGAATTTGCTGAAATGGAGCTTTAACACATGCTGTATCCTGTGCACGTGACAAATAAACTTTGATTTGATTTTACGGACACCTACATTAATAATTGGTATACGATATACTGTAATAGTAGCCTTAAGAAATCAAGATTTTTGTGTTGGACAGTCCTGAAGACTGGTATGGACACAGATGGCAACCCAACAGGCCTTCACCCTAACAGAAGGCATGATCCCCTCTCATCCCTCTCTCTGGACAGTTTGGGATATGCCAGGTCTACCCACCCCACCCTCATCTAATACAAAAACATAACCCCCTTCCCACTCTAGATCCATTTGATTGAATCCCTCCCCTCTAACTTGGGATCAGGATTTACTGTGGCCATATTGCTCACGGTGTAGGGGATAATTATGTTCCTCACCCTCTCTATCTCTCTCTCTCTGTGGGTTTTAGTGTCTACTAGAAATCCTCTGACCATTGTTCAGTCTGGAAGATCTATAAATCTAAACGAAGAGTTTCATTCCAAAAAAACCGGCATATATCCATTTTCTGAAATGTCGGTTAAATGGACATGAATTTGAAAAAAAACACATCATGTGATTTGAAGATAATGCTATTATTTTTGTTCATCTTGCCATGACATGGGCTATTTTAAAAAGAGAGACATGATTTTGTTTGAAATATATTGCAAAGTAATTTTATTTTAGAGAAACAAATAATCATGTTTTGTGCCAAAGAGTTAGCTAGGCTAAATATCCACCCCAAACAACAGACCTCCATTAGAAAGACTATTCCGATTGGGGCTTAAACAGCTACATGCAATAAAGTATCAAAAAATAATTAAATACATATTAAAATAATCCCCTTTTTTTTTTTACTATTTTGTGCAAATATCACATAGCCGGTTTATTGTATCCAGAGCGTGAACAGTGTTTAATATGTGGACATTTTAAGCAACTTTTTATTTTTTTATTGGATTTTAGAGTTATTTTCATTTATGATAAATCAAGGGAAGCTTTATGAGTTTGATTAGGCTATGTACACTTTAGGAAAGGATTTAAGGAAAAAATAAGGACGTTGAAAGTCTGTCACAATTCGTTTGCCGGTCAAGGACGGATGAATTCTTATTGTCATAGTGACACAACCCACTGGTTACAGCCTCCGAATGTTTGCAGCCAGTAGTAGCCTATTAGGGTAACTTGGGGTAAACCGCCACCTCAAGGGAAAGGTCAATTTGTTTACGGAAAAAGGTTTGGTCAGATTTAGATATGTGCATACTGACTATCCTTATGCAAATGCATTTTAAAGGGAAATAAGTGGACAGAAATAATATTTGTTGGGTTATACAATAAAAATACTAACTTCATTGGAATATACACTGAGTGTACAGATTTTGAGTTGCACCCCCCCAATAGCTCCAACAGGAACAGATGTCACAGGCTCCAACAGGAACAGATGTCACAGGCTCCAACAGGAACAGATGTCACAGGCTCCAACAGGAACAGATATCACAGACTCCAACAGGAACAGATATCACAGACTCCAACAGGAACAGATGCCACAGGCTCCAACAGGAACAGATGCCACAGGCTCCAACAGGAACAGATGTCACAGGCTCCAACAGGAACAGATGTCACAGGAGTTGATGCAGATACAGGACTATTAAAGGCCTAGTGCACTACTTTTTAAAGAAAATAAATATATTTATATTTATTTATTTTTATTGTTATGATTTTTTTTAGGGGTGTGCTGCAGCACCCTCAGTACCCCTTCTTCTTCCCACTGCTATGCATGTCAAGTCATCATGCCAGGTAGTCCTGACGCATGGTCCTAGGACTCAGGTCCTCCGAGAGAGAGAGAAAAAAAAGAGGTTGATTACTTAAAAAAAAAAAATCCAATCAGTTTTCCACGTTGAGTCAATGTTCTCACATATAATTTGTAGTTGAAATTACACGGAAACAACATTGATTCAACCAGTTTTGGCCCAGTGGGAGTGACAGCTGTCTGACTAAGCCAGGGGTTAGCCTAAATGAATAAGATAAGGTTTTGAATATAGTCCAAAGTGTGGAAAAAAAGTTAGAGAAACATAACTTATGATTGAACAAACAAATATAATTAAAACTTATTTGCTAAATGACTCACTCTTGCGCCAACTTCATAAACCATATGGAACGTTCCATTCATATCAACAGTGGATATAGCCAGAGCCATACATTTGTTAGTTGGGACAACTTCTAGATTTATTTTATATTGTTCTAATTTTAGTAATAATTTACATAGTATTTTTTTTAAGTATTCCCCATGTAATGTTAATGGGGGTGATAATGGTTTGCCATAGAGTTTTGAAGTGTCATGTAAATGCATCATAATGCTCATTGTGTTAATTAACTGGAGCCAACATGGCTGCCATAGAATGTTATAGCGTCATGTAGAGACAGGCACTGAAAGAGAGAGAGGCACAAAAAAAAATGGCTGTCACGACTTCCGCCGAAGTCGGCTCCTCGCCTTATTCGGGTGGCGTTTCCATTTGTTTTGTCTTGTTCCCTGCACACCTGGTTTTCATTCCCCAATCACACTACATGTATTTATTCCTCTGTTCCCCATCATGTCTTTGTGATAGATTGTTTGTGTTCGTGTGTATTGTTGACGCGCCAGACTGGCTTGTTTTTTCCGTGTTATTTTTCACGAAGATGTTTATTGTTAAACATAATTCTTGTGACTGTTTTGCGCGTTTTGCACTTTTGCCTCAATAAAGTGTGTGCGCCTGTTCACAAATCTCTGCTCTCCTGCACCTGACTTCGCTACCAGTACGCACACGCTTGACAATGGCCTACCAACTTGACAAGAGGCCATCCCACTGCTTGAATCAACTGTTGTTTCCACGTCATTTCAACTCCCCCAAAAATCTATGTGATGTTGAATCAATGTGGAAAATGAATTGATTAATTTTTTTTAAAGTCTTCAATTTAAGGGAATGTCTTTTTTTCACCCAACTTATAACCTAAATCCAATGTCATGGAGACATTTTTTTGTTGATATCAAGACTAATTCACATTAGCTGAAAGTTAAGCCTACTAAAAACAAATGTTACACTGCACCGGGCCCAGAACAGAGCGGCACAAAATGCTCTAATCAGAGAGCGAACTAATATACTATGCATGCATGTCTCTCTTGGCTAAGAATTTAGGAAAGACTGACTGCATTGCTTCTTGTTTTTATAAAAAAACATGAATGTGTTGGAAATTCCAAAATGTTTGTATTATCAACTTAGACAGTTACCCAAACAGACATGTGTCACGAACCGGCTCGAAGCCCGTAACAAAAAGGGAGACAACGTGGGGATAAGGAATAACAAAAATATATTTATTAACTGAGGTAACCTACTGTATATACAATTAACACTGATGTGTGTAGTTAGTAATCAGTATCCCGTACATACTGTACCACTAAAAGACGCCTCATGGTCAATCTGGGGTCTCCATTGACCGCGCAGCGTTTACAGTGATACAGCCTCTGCAGAAGTCAGGGCATCGATATTTCTTGAGTTTCGCAGAGCATCGGGGCATTCATACTTCTTGTCCTATGCTTTGCAGAGCAGTGCAGGAAGTTGTCAAGCTGTTGTGAAGGAAGTTGTCAAGGAAGTTAGTTTGTGTTTATACAGGACCCCCTGTCCTCCACCTATCGTCAACCAAGCATGTCATTGCGGAGCTTTACGGAGCCCTCTACATTGTTATAATTTTAAATTAATGTATATTGTAAAGTATTTTGTGGTGTGTGTTGGACGCCAGTAAGACTAGCTGTCGCAATTGGCATCAAATAATGGGGATCCTAAAACAAAAAAATGATAATATTGTAATGAAACAGGCAGGGAGCAGGTCTCGAACCCTCGACCTCCTAGCCCGAGGTCCGGCGCGCTATCGACTGTGCCGCAAAAGCATGCTCGTGCGGCAGAGTCGATTTCCGCGCTTATAAACCCAGGGTCGTTACACTATGGAAATCAAAACTAGAAGTTGAACTGACGTCTGTGCCCAGTAGGATGTTAGTTTCTACTTGGTTCGTTTATTACCCCATTGGAAGTAATACTCTATGCTAATCATCCAGACAGACAGACAGACAGACATATACACAGAACATTGTCTAATGTAAAATCCTATTGCTTTAGGCTAGTTAAGATTTTTATATTTTTATTAATACGAGTTATTAATACAAATAACGAACATTGCTGTGATTTGCAACAATGTAGCAAAAACCATTCATGCTGCTACAAAAAAAAGTTACATTTGTTGTAAAAAAAAAAAAAATCATCAGTAGGCTCAATTTGCGAATTGTCCTTCACTAGAATGGGCTGCTCTCAGCTCTCCTCAAAGCATTCTCCTGGAATGTTCTCCCCATCCACATCATCTATCCTGCGCTCCAGATTGACAGCGATCCGCTCCGGGAAATAAACCTACCCTACTTCACCGCGCGTGTGCCCTTTATTTATTATCTGACTGCCACATCAGGCGGTCCTATCGCACACCTACTTCCTTGTCTTCCACAGCCAATAGCTTAGCGGTGATTCCCAAAACACATCATTTACTGGGCTCATCAAGCTAGGTTGCATGGAGTCTGTCACACTGAGGTCCATAGAAATCTGACAGCTTCTTCACAGATGAGAGGGAAGTCGTGGTTCTAGCTCCGGGCTTGTTTTACTTTCTCCTTCAGTTCCCCCGGTCCTACCATACGCTGTGAGTCTGGGGTTGCCACGTTCAAAAAAACAGGAACTCCAAGGCCAATCACCACGGCACCATGAGTAAAACTAAAAAGGACAGGAAGACAGAGAAAGGTAAGAAGTATTATTTTGGTGCTGGGGACCACTAGAATTAATATGTATCATAATCTCTGTCCGTGGCTCCCGTGCTTTCACTGCATCACTGTCTGCGATATCTGACTGTCCAGGATATCTGTGAGCACTGGATGTTTATTATAAAGCACTTATTATAGGGCTACAGTCAGCATCCCGACATACTGTATGAGAGCCGCTACAGATGCGCCTGTGCCCTCTGCTTGGTACCGAACCATGTCAGACAAACATTTAGCACACACACACACACACACACACACACACACACACACACACACACACACACACACACGCACACGCACGCACACACACACACAGTGCGCTTGTGGACTTTAACAAAGCAGCTACTCTAGCCTTGTCCACTAGGCCGTGTATTTCTGCAAGTTCACCTATTAGAATGAATGACATAGAGGTTTTACAGTGCTTCACAAAGAAGGGCACCTATTGGTAGATGGGTAAAAATAAAATAAAAAGCAGACATTGAATATCCCTTTAAGCATGGTGAAGTAATTAATTACACTTTGGATGGCGCATCAATATACCCAGTCATTACAAAGAATCAGGCGTCCTTCCTAACTCAGTTGCCGGGGAGGAAGGAAACCGTTCAGGGACTTCACCATGAGGCCAATGGTGACTTTCAAACAGTTATAGAGTTTAATGGCTAAATATAGTATAAAACTGAAGATGGATCAACAATATTTTAGTTACTCTACAATACTAACCTAATTGACAGAGTGAAAAGAAGGAAGCCTGTACAGAATACAAACATTCCAAAACATGCATCCTGTTTTCAACAAGGTACTAAAGTAATACTGCAAAAAATGTGGCAAAGAAATGAACTTTATGTCCTGAATATAAAGTGTTATGTTTGGGACAAATCCAATACAATACATTACTGAGTACCACTCTTCATATTTTCAAACAGTGGTGGCTGCATCATGTTATGGGTATGCTTGTAATCGCTAAGGACCGGGTTTTCTTTTCCAGGATAAAAGAAACGGAATGGAGGTAAGCGCAGGCAAAATCCTAGAGGAAAATCTATTTCAGTCTGCTTTCCACCAGAAACTGGGAGATGAATTCACCTTTCAGCAGGACAATAACCTAAAACACAAGGCAAAATCTACACTGGAGTTGCTTACCAATAATACATTGAATGTTCCTGAGTGGCCGAGTTACAGTTTTGACTTAAATCTGATTGAAAATCTGTAGCAAGATGTGAAAATGGTTGTCTGACAATGATCAACAACCAATTTGAAAGAATTTGAAAATGTTTGAAAAGAATAATTGGCAAATGTTGCACAATCCAGGTTTGCAAAGCTCTTAGAGACTTACCCAGAAAGACTCACAGCTGTAATCACTGCCAAAGGTCATTCTAACATGCAGGGGCGCAACTTTGGTTTAAGAAGTGGGGGGTGCATAACATTATTTATTTTATCCAGTCGGATAAACACTCCAAAACAACCTACCCGACCGCTTGGAGGCGTCCGCATGGCCTTAAAATCACACCGTTGCCTCGTTTTGTATCACATTCCAATGATGGAACTGGGGGGGGATGGGGGGGACGACAAAAATGCAATTTCAGAATGTGAAGTGAAAGTTGTGCCCCTGCTAACATATGTTGACCCAGGGGGTTGAATAATTATCTAATCAAGATATACAGTATTAGTGTTTTATTTTTCATACATTTTATTTAACAAATATTAGGATTTTTCTTCCACTTTAACATGACCAAATATTTTGTGTACTTCATTGACAAAAATAACAATTAAATCCATTTTAACGCCACTTTGGAACATGTCAGCGATTGGGTGCAGAGATGTAGAGGAGTCAGGCGTCAGTCAGGCCATGCCTTCCTCCTGGCTACTCCAACCTTGGCCAACAGCTCCGCCCCCCCCGCTGCTACTCGCCCAAGCCTCCCCAGCTTCCCCTTTACCCAAATCCAGATAGCAGATGTTCTGAAAGAGCTGCAAAACCTGGACCCATACAAATCAGCTGGGCTTGACAATCTGGACCCTCTATTTCTGAAACTGTCCGCCGCCATTGTTGCATCCCCTATTACCAGCCTGTTCAACCTCTCCTTCGTATCATCTGAGATCCCCAAGGATTGGAAAGCTGCCGCGGTCATCCCCCTCTTCAAAGGGGGAGACACCCTGGACCCAAACTGTTACAGACCTATATCCATCCTGCCCTGCCTATCTAAGGTCTTCGAAAGCCAAGTCAACAAACAGATCACTGACCATCTCGAATCCCACCGTACCTTCTCCGCTGTGCAATCCGGTTTCCGAGCCGGTCACGGGTGCACCTCAGCCACGCTCAAGGTACTAAACGATATCATAACCGCCATCGATAAAAGACAGTACTGTGCAGCCGTCTTCATCGACCTGGCCAAGGCTTTCGACTCTGTCAATCACCACATTCTTATCGGCAGACTCAGTAGCCTCGGTTTTTCTAATGACTGCCTTGCCTGGTTCACCAACTACTTCGCAGACAGAGTTCAGTGTGTCAAATCGGAGGGCATGTTGTCCGGTCCTCTGGCAGTCTCTATGGGGGTACCACAGGGTTCAATTCTCGGGCCGACTCTTTTCTCTGTATATATCAATGATGTTGCTCTTGCTGCGGGCGATTCCCTGATCCACCTCTACGCAGACGACACCATTCTGTATACTTCTGGCCCTTCCTTGGACACTGTGCTATCTAACCTCCAAACGAGCTTCAATGCCATACAACACTCCTTCCGTGGCCTCCAACTGCGCTTAAACGCTAGTAAAACCAAATGCTTGCTTTTCAACCGGTCGCTGCCTGCACCCGCACGCCCGACTAGCATCACCACCCTGGATGGTTCCGACCTAGAATATGTGGACATCTATAAGTACCTAGGTGTCTGGCTAGACTGCAAACTCTCCTTCCAGACTCATATCAAACATCTCCAATCCAAAATCAAATCTAGAGTCGGCTTTCTATTTCGCAACAAAGCCTCCTTCACTCACGCCGCCAAACTTACCCTAGTAAAACTGACTATCCTACCGATCCTCGACTTCGACGATGTCATCTACAAAATAGCTTCCAATACTCTACTCAGCAAACTGGATGCAGTTTATCACAGTGCCAGCCGTTTTGATACTAAAGCACCTTATACCACCCACCACTGCGACCTGTATGCTCTAGTCGGCTGGCCCTCGCTACATGTTCGTCGTCAGACCCACTGGCTCCAGGTCATCTACAAGGCTATGCTAGGTAAAGCGCCGCCTTATCTCAGTTCTCAGTTCACTGGTCACGATGGCAACACCCACCCGTAGCACGCGCTCCAGCAGGTGTATCTCACTGATCATCCCTAAAGCCAAAACCTCATTTGGCCGCCTTTCCTTCCAGTTCTCTGCTGCCTGCGACTGGAACGAATTGCAAAAATCTCTGAAGTTGGAGACTTTTATCTCCCTCAACAACTTTAAACATCTGCTATCTGAGCAGCTAACCGATCGCTGCAGCTGTACATAGTCCATCGGTATATAGCCCACCCAATTTACCTACCTCATCCCCATACTGTTTTTATTTATTTACTTTTCTGCTCTTTTGCACACCAGTATCCCTACTTGCACATCTGATGATTTATCACCCCAGTGTTAATCTGCTAAATTGTAATTATTCGCTCCTATGGCCTATTTATTGCCTACCTCCTTTTGCACACATTGTATATAGATTCTCTTTTTTTTTCTTTTTTTCCTACTATGTTATTGACTTGTTTATTGTTTACTCCATGTGTAACTCTGTGTTGTTGTCTGTTCACACTGCTATGCTTTATCTTGGCCAGGTCGCAGTTGCAAATGAGAACTTGTTCTCAACTAGCCTACCTGGTTAAATAAAGGTGAAATAAAAATAAATAAAAAACTGTATCTACACTGTAAAAAAAAAAATACTGTCGTTTATACAGTAAATTACATAAATTTACGGTAAATAATGTCAGCACAGAAGCCAGTAAATTACTGTAGATTCATAGGACATTTACTGTAACGAACATTTACAGAGTATTACTGGAACACCTGACTACAGTAACATGCTGTATTTCTAGAATGTACAGTGCATTACTGGAAGCACAGTGGTTAGTAAACTGTTGCAGATTTGTAGTGCAGGTAGTGCCAACGACAGGCAGAATTTCTGTGACATATGTTTGTTATAGGTATTTCAATACTTTCAATACCTTTTTAGTAGTTTGTATTTCACTGGCCTTAACTATTTTGTAACAGTTTAATTAGAATACATGTATTTTGTATTTTCTAATAAAAATATATTCTTGCAAGTAACCTGCTTAACTTCAACATTCTCGGTAACATAATCTTTTTACTTGCTATGACTGTGTTATATAGTGTCTGCTAAATTACCAAAATGTAAATGTGAAAATTAACACCTGCATAGCACACTGCTGGGTATTATTCTAATGAGCTCCACCCCCAAACAAGGCAAAGTAGTTTGAGGGCGGAGCTCGTTAGAATGATAGCTAGCAGTGTGCTTTGCAAATGCACATTTTTTACATTTTGGTCATTTGGCAGACACTCTTGTCTAGAGCAACTTACAGTCAGGGCATTCAACTAAGGTTGATTAAAAAACACATATCACAGTCATAGCAAGTAAAATGTTTCTGTAACCGTTACTGGGAATGTTGTTGTAGTTAATGAAACATTGGCTTTCAAATGATCCTGTATTTGTAACAAGATACCTTTTGGATGTATCTTTGACCATCTCTGGCTAGTGCAAAGTACATTATTGTAAAATTCACAGCAACTTGCCACCAGCTTCATGTTTTTTATTGTAAAATGCAGAGAAATTACAGTACAATACTGTAAGAAAGTAAATGCGACTGTAGTTATGTTGATATTTTACAGTATCTTACTGTAATTACATGGGATTAGTGCAAGCAGGTAGGCTGCTAGGTATTTGTATATTACAGCATATTAATTAATATTTGGTGTTTTATATCCTTTGCGCTTCTAGAGGCCTAAACATTTTACATTTACATTTTAGTCATTTAGCAGACGCTCTTATCCAGAGCGACTTACAGTAGAGTGCATACATTTTATTACATTTTACATACTGAGACAAGGATATCCCTACCGGCCAAACCCCCCCTAACCCGGACGACGCTATGCCAATTGTGCGTCGCCCCACGGACCTCCCGGTTGCGGCCGGCTGCGACAGAGCCTGGGCGCGAACCCAGAGACTCTGGTGGCGCAGCTAGCACTGCGATGCAGTGCCCTAGACCACTGCGCCACCCGGGAGGTCAACGAAGGGCTTTCAAACTGGCTGTGATAACTAGTGATGTTACGTTTGATACCGGAGCTCCGAGGAATGCGTCGAATCGCTAAGCAGCTAACTTCAAAGCAGTGTGCCGATGTGTGTATCACTTTATCAGAAGTGCGCCGTCAATGACTGTAAGGCCTGGGTGTCAGAGTGTGAAGTCAAGGCGCAGGAAACAGCAGGTGCAAATACAAATGTTCTTTAATGAACACGGACAAACTAGGCCACCCTACTAACACACTGGGTGTACTCCTTAAACAACCCCAGACACGGGGGAAACGAACACAGTCCAGTAAACACGTAGCACAAAACCAACACCACTACTTACTAACAAACAATCCCGCACAAAGAAACGTGCGGGCCGGCTGACTAATAAGCCCAACTAATTACACCCTAATACAAAACAGGTGAACCCAATAAACACATAGGGAGGGGGAGAAAAGGATCAGTGGCAGCTAATAGGCCGGTGACGACGACCGCCGAACGCCACCCGAACGGGAAGGAGAGCCTGCCTCGGTCGAAGTCGTGACAATGACGTCCGAAGCTCTGTTTGATCACGTGCTTTTTCAAACCGTATGTTGCAAAATGCGAGATCCCACTGATTTTGCAGTAGTTCCGGTATTTTGTTAGATTCCAAACTGCTTTAAAACACCAACCTCTACTAGACACTGTACTTACAAATATACTGTAGTTAAGATTTGGACCAAAACATTTCACCTGACTGGTAGCTTAGGGACAGTGAGGGTATGAGGTGAAAACTTGTTGAAGGCACACTATTTTGATGTGAAACTATAGTTTTATGTGGAACCACCCTTTCTGCACCGTTGATCAAGTCATTAGTTTTATTTAGTATAGTAGAAGCTTCTGTCTTAAGCATCTTAAATAATGCCATAGATTCAGTTTTAGAACAATAGTAAACTTGAAGGCAACAAAGGGAAGCGTGATGTAAGATGAGAACCTGGTATTCCAACTGATTATAGGATACTAATGGAGCCCACAAGGTTCCATCATTTCTTGATGTGTTATTCTATAGGCGCCATGCTGGTCACTCCCTAGACACATCCTTCCATCACTTCCTGGTTTGAGTGGCTTTAGGAAGTGGGCGTGTCAAGTCCAGGGGGGGGTTCAATTTTTTTTGTTAGCCTCAACTGACTAACCTCTCGGGTCATCTACGGTCTACTGCAATCAAGGAGCATGCTGGGAGTGGATATTATGGTGCCCTTTTACCAAAAGCAGAAGGCAACATCAAAATCTCTTAGTGGTCGTTGACTGTTGTAGCAAATTAGTTGAATTGACAGAACGCATCAATCGCACACGGAAGATCATGATCACATCTTTTGTTAAAAGGGCACAACACTTGGGACAGCATGAGTTAAGCTTCTCCATGAACTCTGCCTGACAGGAGTTAACATGTTTCACACCTGCAGAAATCAACCCTCGGACGGAAGCTGACGGGTCCGCTTTGAAAGGCTCATCGACAAGTCACCTGATCCGGACCAGAATGCCTACTCACTGCTCGAGAGACAACAGCACAGTTAGGCACAGTGTCTTCAAAGCTTGAGAAAAACAGAGGCATTATTACAATCCCAAATGCCAACAAGTGGCTTTTCAGTGTGATGATCTGGTGTGGATCAGAGCCCACCCACTGTCCAAAGCTGATGCTGGTTTCATGGCCAAACTAGCCCTTAAGTGGGAAGGCCCAGCCAAGGTTGTTAAGAGGCTAGGCCCCGTCTCCTTAGCCAGACTGGCAACAGTGATGTGTATCATGTTCAAAACATCAAACTGTATTCTGGTCCTTCTGAGCCTCGTTTTTAAAGGGGGGGGGGGGGGGGGTGTATATATAACCCACAAGGTTCCACAATTTCTTGATGTGTTATTCTATAGGTGCCGTCCTGGTCACTCCCTAGACACATCCTTCCATCACTTCCTGGTTTGAGTGGCTATAGGATGTGGGTGTGTCAAGTCCAGGGGAGGTCATTTTGACAGGAGGGAGGTCAAATTAGACCGCTGCGCCTCTCGGGAGGATGTTGGTGGCCATATTTAGCAGAATACCTTTTTGCCACTACATTACATAAATTAATCTATTCGTAGTTGATAACTCTGTCTCACATTCAGTACATAGACTATAAGGTGATATCCCTACCCCAGTTGTCTGTCTTTATTCCACAACTATATGGCTCATTCCATATGTATTCCACAACTATATGGCTCATTCCAGATGTATTCCACAACTATATGGCTCATTCCATATGTATTCCACAACTATATGGCTCATTCCATATGTATTCCACAATTATATGGCTCATTCCATATGTATTCCACAACTATATGGCTCATTCCAGATGTATTCCACAACTATATGGCTCATTCCAGATTTATTCCACAACTATATGGCTCATTCCAGATTTATTCTGCAACTATATGGCTTATTCCAGATGTATTCCACAACTATATGGCTCATTCCAGATGTATTCCACAACTATATGGCTCATTCCAGATGTATTCCACAACTATATGGCTCATTCCAGATTTATTCCACAACTATATGGCTCATTCCAGATTTATTCCATAACTATATGGCTCATTCCAGATTTATTCTGCAACTATATGGCTTATTCCAGATGTATTCCACAACTATATGGCTCATTCCAGATGTATTCCACAACTGTATGGCTCATTCCAGATGTATTCCACAACTATATGGCTCATTCCAGATGTATTCCACACCTATATGGCTCATTCCAGATTTATTCCACAACTATATGGCTCATTCCATATTTATTCCACAACTATATGGCTCATTCCATATTTATTCCACAACTATATGGCGCATTCCATATTTATTCCACAACTATATGGCTCATTCCAGATTTATTCCACAACTATATGGCTCATTCCAGATTTATTCCACAACTATATGGCTCATTCCAGATTTATTCCACAACTATATGGCTCATTCCAGATTTATTCCACAACTATATGGCTCATTCCAGATTTATTCCACAACTATATGGTTCATTCCAGATTTATTCCACAATTATATGGCCCATTCCAGATTTATTCCACAACTATATGGCTCATTCCAGATTTATTCCACAACTATATGGCTCATTCCAGATTTATTCCACAACTATATGGTTCATTCCAGATTTATTCCACAATTATATGGCCCATTCCAGATTTATTCCACAACTATATGGCTCATTCCAGATTTATTCCACAACTATATGGCTCATTCCAGATTTATTCCACAACTATATGGCTCATTCCAGATTTATTCCACAACTATATGGCTCATTCCAGATTTATTCCACACCTATATGGCTCATTCCAGATTTATTCCACACCTATATGGCTCATTCCAGATTTATTCCACAAGGACAGTGACAAGAAGAACTAAGCTAAAAAAACAGAGTTGTCTGCTCCTGTCTTTTAGTGTATTAGTGTACCTGTTCATTATGTACTTGTACGGTGTGCACTAATGAATACACCCCTGTTATTGTTGTTTCTAGTGACAGTGGAAGAGGAGAGGAAGGACCTACTGAGTGACAGAGTATCTCTCTACAAGGCTGACATCACCATCCTCGAGGTCGACGCCATAGTCAAGGTGCTTTTTTAATTACCTCGATGCAGGAGTTTGTCAAACAAGCCAAGCCTGTGGTCTTAGTTAAACATTGTTTCACACTACAACCTCACGATATGCAAAACAGTTCTGCTGTGTTAATGTTGGTACGGTGCTTTTTAAATGTACTTACAAGGGTTTAATGTAGGAAGCTGTGAGTGAAACAAACATAACCATGTAAGCACTTTTCTGTGTGTGTGTGTTATTACCGGTAAGGTGTGTTATCACTGGTAAGGTGTGTTATCACTGGTAAGGTGTGTTATCACTGGTAAGGTGTGTTATCACTGGTAAGGTGTGTTATCATTGGTAATGTGTGTTATTACTGGTAAGGTGTGTTATCACTGGTAAGGTGTGTTATCACTGGTAAGGTGTGTTATCACTGGTAAGGTGTGTTATCACTGGTAAGGTGTGTTATCACTGGTAAGGTGTGTTATCACTGGTAAGGTGTGTTATCACTGGTAAGGTGTGTTATCACTGGTAAGGTGTGTTATCACTGGTAAGGTGTGTTATTACTAGTAAGGTGTGTTATTACTGGTAAGGTGTGTTATCACTGGTAAGGTGTGTTATCATTGGTAATGTGTGTTATCATTGGTAAGGTGTGTTATTACTAGTAAGGTGTGTTATCATTGGTAATGTGTGTTATTACTGGTAATGTGTGTTATTACTGGTAAGGTGTGTTATCGCTGGTAAGGTGTGTTATCGCTGGTAAGGTGTGTTATCACAGGTAAGGTGTGTTACTACTGGTAAGGTGTGTTATTACTGGTAAGGTGTGTTATTACTGGTAAGGTGTGTTATTACTGGTAAGGTGTGTTATTACTAGTAAGGTGTGTTATTACTGGTAAGGTGTGTTATTACTTGTAAGGTGTGTTATCGCTGGTAAGGTGTGTTATCACTGGTAAGGTGTGTTATCACTGGTAAGGTGTGTTATCACTGGTAAGGTGTGTTATCACTGGTAAGGTGTGTTATCACTGGTAAGGTGTGTTATTACTAGTAAGGTGTGTTATTACTGGTAAGGTGTGTTATCACTGGTAAGGTGTGTTATCATTGGTAATGTGTGTTATCATTGGTAAGGTGTGTTATTACTAGTAAGGTGTGTTATCATTGGTAATGTGTGTTATTACTGGTAATGTGTGTTATTACTGGTAAGGTGTGTTATCGCTGGTAAGGTGTGTTATCGCTGGTAAGGTGTGTTATCACAGGTAAGGTGTGTTACTACTGGTAAGGTGTGTTATTACTGGTAAGGTGTGTTATTACTGGTAAGGTGTGTTATTACTGGTAAGGTGTGTTATTACTAGTAAGGTGTGTTATTACTGGTAAGGTGTGTTATTACTTGTAAGGTGTGTTATTACTGGTAAGGTGTGATATTACTGGTAAGGTGTGTTATCACTGGTAAGGTGTGTTATTACTGGTAAGGTGTGTTATCACTGGTAAGGTGTGTTATTACTGGTAAGGTGTATTATCACTAGTAAGGTGTGTTATTACTGGTAAGGTGTGTTATCACTGGTAAGGTGTGTTATTACCGGTAAGGTGTGTTATCACCGGTAAGGTGTGTTATCATTGGTAAGGTGTGTTATTACTGGTAAGGTGTGTTATTACTGGTAAGGTGTGTTATTACTGGTAAGGTGTGTTATTACTGGTAAGGTGTCATTTTTAAATTTAACTTTCACCTGTTCCGAGATCTGTGAAAACAAGTAAAAACAAGACAAGTTTTTTCACTCCACATACAAGCTGTGTGATGTTGCTGTGTTTGCTGCCATCTAGTGCTGGAGGCTTGTAAAGTGCTGCCTCTAGCTGGATTGACTGGTGGGTTGATGGTCATAGTCCTCTCTGATATGTGATGATATGTAATGATATGTGATATGTGATGATATGTAATGATATGTGATATGTGATGATTTGTAATGATATGTGATATGTGATGATATGTGATATGTGATGATATGTAATGATATGTGATATGTGATGATATGTAATGATATGTGATATGTGATGATATGTGATATATAATGATATGTAATGATATGTAATGATATGTGATATGTGATGATATGTAATGATTTGTGATATGTAATGATATGTGATATGTGTTGATATGTGATGGTATGTGATATGTGATATGTGATATGTGATGATATGTAATGATATGTGATATATAATGATATGTAATGGTATGTGATATGTGATGATATGTAATGATATGTGCTATGTGATGATATGTAATGATTTGTGATATGTAATGATATTTGATATGTGATGATATGTGATGGTATGTGATATGTGATATGTGATGATATGTAATGATATGTGATATGTGATGATATGTAATGGTATGTGATATGTGATGATATGTAATGATATGTGATATGTGATGATATGTGTATGATGTGATGAGGATGATTTTACTTTAGATGCTAGAGTTATATGGTTGCTAGTTGTCCGGTTAATGAACTGCCTGTTATCTGTAGCATACTGCTGTGCCAAATAAGATCATACAGGGACTGGTAGTAGTCTCTCATAGCAGTCAGAGACTCCATACAGGGACTGGTAGTAGTCTCTCATAGCAGTCAGAGACTCCATACAGGGACTGGTAGTAGTCTCTCATAGCAGTCAGAGACTCCATACAGGGACTGGTAGTAGTCTCTCATAGCAGTCAGAGACTCCATACAGGGACTGGTAGTAGTCTCTTATAGCAGTCAGAGACTCCATACAGGGACTGGTAGTAGTCTTTCATAGCAGTCAGAGACTCCATACAGGGACTGGTAGTAGTCTCTTATAGCAGTCAGAGACTCCATACAGGGACTGGTAGTAGTCTCTTATAGCAGTCAGAGACTCCATACAGGGACTGGTAGTAGTCTCTTATAGCAGTCAGAGACTCCATACAGGGACTGGTAGTAGTCTCTCATAGCAGTCAGAGACTCCATACAGGGACTGGTAGTAGTCTCTCATAGCAGTCAGAGACTACATACAGGGAATGTATGTAGGGACTGTCTCTCATAGCAGTCAGAGACTCCATACAGGGACTGGTAGTAGTCTCTTATAGCAGTCAGAGACTCCATACAGGGACTGGTAGTAGTCTTTCATAGCAGTCAGAGACTCCATACAGGGACTGGTAGTAGTCTCTCATAGCAGTCAGAGACTCCATACAGGGACTGGTAGTAGTCTCTAATATCAGTCAGAGACTCCATACAGGGACTGGTAGTAGTCTCTTATAGCAGTCAGAGACTCCATACAGGGACTGGTAGTAGTCTCTTATAGCAGTCAGAGACTCCATACAGGGACTGGTAGTAGTCTCTCATAGCAGTCAGAGACTCCATACAGGGACTGGTAGTAGTCTCTCATAGCAGTCAGAGACTCCATACAGGGACTGGTAGTAGTCTCTCATAGCAGTCAGAGACTACATACAGGGAATGTATGTAGGGACTGTCTCTCATAGCAGTCAGAGACTCCATACAGGGACTGGTAGTAGTCTCTTATAGCAGTCAGAGACTCCATACAGGGACTGGTAGTAGTCTCTAATATCAGTCAGAGACTCCATACAGGGACTGGTAGTAGTCTCTTATAGCAGTCAGAGACTCCATACAGGGACTGGTAGTAGTCTCTTATAGCAGTCAGACTCCATACAGGGACTGGTGGTAGTCTCTCATAGCAGTCAGAGACTCCATACAGGGACTGGTAGTAGTCTCTTATAGCAGTCAGAGACTCCATACAGGGACTGGTAGTAGTCTCTAATATCAGTCAGAGACTCCATACAGGGACTGGTAGTAGTCTCTTATAGCAGTCAGAGACTACATACAGGGACTGGTGGTCGTCTCTCATAGCAGTCAGAGACTCCATACAGGGACTGCTAGTAGTCTCTCATAGCAGTCAGAGACTACATACAGGGAATGTATGTAGGGACTGTCTCTCATAGCAGTCAGAGACTCCATACAGGGACTGGTAGTAGTCTTTCATAGCAGTCAGAGACTCCATACAGGGACTGGTAGTAGTCTCTTATAGCAGTCAGAGACTCCATACAGGGACTGGTAGTAGTCTCTTATAGCAGTCAGAGACTCCATACAGGGACTGGTAGTAGTCTTTCATAGCAGTCAGAGACTCCATACAGGGACTGGTAGTAGTCTCTCATAGCAGTCAGAGACTCCATACAGGGACTGGTAGTAGTCTCTCATAGCAGTCAGAGACTCCATACAGGGACTGGTAGTAGTCTCTTATAGCAGTCAGAGACTCCATACAGGGACTGGTAGTAGTCTCTTATAGCAGTCAGAGACTACATACAGGGACTGGTAGTAGTCTCTCATAGCAGTCAGAGACTCCATACAGGGACTGGTAGTAGTCTCTAATATCAGTCAGAGACTACATACAGGGACTGTATGTAGGGACTGTCTCTCATAGCAGTCAGAGACTCCATACAGGGACTGGTAGTAGTCTCTTATAGCAGTCAGAGACTCCATACAGGGACTGGTAGTAGTCTTTCATAGCAGTCAGAGACTCCATACAGGGACTGGTAGTAGTCTCTTATAGCAGTCAGAGACTCCATACAGGGACTGGTAGTAGTCTCTTATAGCAGTCAGAGACTCCATACAGGGACTGGTAGTAGTCTCTTATAGCAGTCAGAGACTCCATACAGGGACTGGTAGTAGTTTTGTGTTTGTCTGTCTGAATGACTGGCAGTGAGTGCTGTCTGTGCTTCTTATTGACAAGTATACATAATTCTCTTATTAACATGAATGTCTGGCCCAGGTATGCTTTAAAGACATGCTCTGGAACTTATGGCGACTAAAACGTGTTATGTAAACCTCCTCCTTTTGGGCTGGATGTGTCAGTGTGTAGTCCATAGATGCATAATTTATGAGTAGAATTACTGTTTTACCTCAATTAGCCATCAAATCCCTGACTGTTGTTCTGGAAGATGTGATGTGCCATTTTCCCTACATCTTTCCCCACGTGGGCCAGCCCCCTAGCAATGAGAGTTCAAGCCAATGAGCTTCAACCGCTCGCCATTTGAGTGACAGATTCACACACAGCAGAGAGAGAGAGAGAGAGGGAGAGAGAAAGAAAGAGAAAGAAAGAGAGAGAGAGAGAGAGAGACAGAGAGAGAGAGACAGAGAGAGAGAGAGACAGAGAGAGAGAGAGAGTTGAAGCAGAGAGAGAGAGAGAGATGTGGTGCACATATCTTCACATATATATGTGTCGTTGTACATCATCTTCGGGGGCCACTTTCAGAACTACTGGTTGAAAAGTGTACTTAAGTAGCGGTGAATCTCTTTAAGTAACAGGTGGTCATTGTTCGTCTTAATCTCATTGAGATTTTTTTTTTTTTAAACCTTTATTTAACTAGGCAAGTCATTTAAGAACTATTTCTTATTTTCAATGATAGCCTACCTGGGAACAGTGGGTTAACTGCCTTTTTCAGGGGCAGAACGACAGATTTATACCTTGTCAGCTCAGGGATTTGGCCCAATGCTCTAACCACTTGGCTACCTGTCTCTAACCACTAGGCTACCTGTCTCTAACCACTAGGCTACCTGTCTCTAACCACTAGGCTACCTGCCTCTAACCACTAGGCTACCTGTCTCTAACCACTAGGCTACCTGCCTCTAACCACTAGGCTACCTGTCTCTAACCACTAGGCTACCTGCCTCTAACCACTAGGCTACCTGTCTCTAACCACTAGGCTAACTGTCTCTAACCACTAGGCTACCTGTCTCTAACCACTAGGCTACCTGTCTCTAACCACTAGGCTACCTGTCTCTAACCACTAGGATATGTCTACCTGTCTCTAACCACTAGGCTACCTGCTCTAACCACTAGGCTACCTGTCTCTAACCACTAGGCTACCTGTCTCTAACCACTAGGCTACCTTTCTCTAACCACTAGGCTACCTGCCTCTAACCACTAGGCTACCTGTCTCTAACCACTAGGCTACCTGCTCTAACCACTAGGCTACCTGTCTCTAACCACTAGGCTACCTGTCTCTAACCACTAGGCTACCTGTCTCTAACCACTAGGCTACCTGTCTCTAACCACTAGGCTACCTGTCTCTAACCACTAGGCTACCTGCCTCTAACCACTAGGCTACCTGTCTCTAACCACTAGGCTACCTGCCTCTAACCACTAGGCTACCTGTCTCTAACCACTAGGCTACCTGCCTCTAACCACTAGGCTACCTGTCTCTAACCACTAGGCTACCTGTCTCTAACCACTAGGCTAACTGTCTCTAACCACTAGGCTACCTGTCTCTAACCACTAGGCTACCTGTCTCTAACCACTAGGCTACCTGTCTCTAACTACTAGGATACCTGTCTCTAACCACTAGGCTACCTGCTCTAACCACTAGGCTACCTGTCTCCAACCACTAGGCTAACTGCCTCTAACCACTAGGCTACCTGCTCTAACCACTAGGCGACCTGTCTTTAACCGCTAGGCTACCTGTCTCTAACCACTAGGCTACCTGTCTCTAACCACTAGGCTACCTTTCTCTAACCACTAGGCTACCTGTCTCTAACCACTAGGCTACCTGTCTCTAACCACTAGGCTACCAGCTCTAACCACTAGGCTACTTGCTCTAACCACTAGGCTACCTGTCTCTAACCCCTAGGGTACCTGCTCTAACCACTAGGCTACCTGTCTCTAACCACTAGGCTACCTGTCTCTAACCACTAGGCTACCTGCCTCTAACCACTAGGCTACCTGCCTCTAACCACTAGGCTACCTGTCTCTAACCACTAGGCTACCTGTCTCTAACCACTAGGCTACCTGCTCTAACCACTAGGCTACCTGCTCTAACCACTAGGCTACCTGTCTCTAACCGCTAGGCTACCTGCTCTAACCGCTAGGCTACCTGTCTCTAACCACTAGGCTACCTGTCTCTAACCACTAGGCTACCTGTCTCTAACCACTAGGCTACCTGCTCTAACCACTAGGCTACCTGCTCTAACCACTAGGCTACCTGTCTCTAACCACTAGGCTACCTGCTCTAACCGCTAGGCTACCTGTCTCTAACCACTAGGCTACCTGCCTCTAACCACTAGGCTACCTGTCTCTAACCACTAGGCTACCTGCTCTAACCACTAGGCTACCTGTCTCTAACCGCTTGGCTACCTGTCTCTAACCACTAGGCTACCTGTCTCTAACCACTAGGCTACCTGTCTCTAACCACTAGGCTACCTGTCTCTAACCACTAGGCTACCTGCTCTAACCACTAGGCTACCTGTCTCTAACCACTAGGCTACCTGCCTCTAACCACTAGGCTACCTGTCTCTAACCACTAGGCTACCTGTCTCTAACCACTAGACTACCTGTCTCTAACCACTAGGCTACCTGTCTCTAACCACTAGGCTACCTGTCTCTAACAACTAGGCTACCTGCTCTAACCACTAGGCTACCTGTCTCTAACCACTAGTCTACCTGTCTCTAACCACTAGGCTACCTGCTCTAACCACTAGGCTACCTGTCTCTAACCACTAGTCTACCTGTCTCTAACCACTAGGCTACCTGCTCTAACCACTAGTCTACCTGTCTCTAACCACTAGGCTACCTGCTCTAACCACTAGGCTACCTGTCTCTAACCGCTAGGCTACCTGCTCTAACCGCTAGGCTACCTGTCTCTAACCACTAGTCTACCTGTCTCTAACCACTAGTCTACCTGTCTCTAACCACTAGGCTACCTGCTCTAACCACTAGTCTACCTGTCTCTAACCACTAGGCTACCTGCCTCTAACCACTAGGCTACCTGTCTCTAACCACTAGGCTACCTGCTCTAACCACTAGGCTACCTGCCTCTAACCACTAGGCTACCTGTCTCTAACCACTAGGCTACCTGTCTCTAACCACTAGGCTACCTGTCTCTAACCACTAGGCTACCTGCTCTAACCGCTAGGCTACCTGTCTCTAACCACTAGGCTACCTGTCTCTAACCACTAGGCTACCTGTCTCTAACCACTAGGCTACCTGCTCTAACCACTAGGCTACCTGTCTCTAACCGCTTGGCTACCTGTCTATAACCACTAGGCTACCTGCCTCTAACCACTAGGCTACCTGTCTCTAACCAGTAGGCTACCTGTCTCTAACCACTAGGCTAACTGTCTCTAACCACTAGGCTACCTGCTCTAACCACTAGGCTACCTGTCTCTAACCACTAGGCTACCTGCTCTAACCACTAGGCTACCTGTCTCTAACCACTAGGCTACCTGTCTCTAACCGCTAGGCTACCTGTCTCTAACCACTAGGCTACCTGCTCTAACCACTAGGCTACCTGTCTCTAACCACTAGGCTACCTGTCTCTAACCACTAGGCTACCTGTCTCTAACCGCTAGGCTACCTGTCTCTAACCGCTAGGCTACCTGTCTCTAACCGCTAGGCTACCTGTCTCTAACCGCTAGGCTACCTGTCTCTAACCGCTAGGCTACCTGTCTCTAACCACTAGGCTACCTGTCTCTAACCACTAGGCTACCTGTCTCTAACCACTAGGCTACCTGTCTCTAACCGCTAGGCTACCTGTCTCTAACCGCTAGGCTACCTGTCTCTAACCGCTAGGCTACCTGTCTCTAACCACTAGGCTACCTGTCTCTAACCACTAGGCTACCTGTCTCTAACCACTAGGCTACCTGTCTCTAACCGCTAGGCTACCTGTCTCTAACCGCTAGGCTACCTGCCTCTAACCGCTAGGCTACCTGTCTCTAACCACTAGGCTACCTGCCTCTAACCACTAGGCTACCTGTCTCTAACCACTAGGCTACCTGCCTCTAACCACTAGGCTACCTGCCTCTAACCACTAGGCTACCTGCCTCTAACCACTAGGCTACCTGTCTCTAACCACTAGGCTACCTGCTCTAACCACTAGGCTACCTGTCTCTAACCACTAGGCTACCTGTCTCTAACCACTAGGCTACCTGTCTCTAACCACTAGGCTACCTGCCTCTAACCACTAGGCTACCTGTCTCTAACCACTAGGCTACCTGCCTCTAACCACTAGGCTACCTGCCTCTAACCACTAGGCTACCTGTCTCTAACCACTAGGCTACCTGTCTCTAACCACTAGGCTACCTGCTCTAACCACTAGGCTACCTGTCTCTAACCACTAGGCTACCTGTCTCTAACCACTAGGCTACCTGTCTCTAACCACTAGGCTACCTGTCTCTAACCACTAGGCTACCTGCTCTAACCGCTAGGCTACCTGTCTCTAACCACTAGGCTACCTGCCGTTTGAGATTGATACATCTATTGGGTAATTTCACTGATTGCTAATCCGATGCATTTAGCAGGAGCTGCATAGAGTGTGAGTCCTGACTGGTACCCTATTTCCTATGGGCCCTGGACAAAAATAGTGCACTATTGTCCTATGGGCCCTGTTGAAAAGTAGTTCACTACTTTATATAGGGAATAGGGTGCCATTTGGGACTGAAAGGTTCAGTCAGGATTTACAGCTAATCCATGTTATTTTCTTTATGCCTTTAGATCAAAAACACAATTGAATACTACATAATTTTGCTCCTCTCACTGTCTGTCTTTCACAAGGATAATACAATCTGAATTTGTAAATGTCATTGCTACTCTACTCGGGATTCTCAACAGAATGAGGCCATTCAGATAGGTTGGCGTGTGTCTGTGCGTGGAGGGTAATAATTATGACCTCTCATCCCTCCATCCTCTAGTCCTCTCATCACTCCATCCTCTAGTCCTCTCAACACTCCATCCTCTAGTCCTCTCATCACTCCATCCTCTAGTTCTCTCATCACTCCATCCTCTAGTCCTCTCATCACCCCATCCTTTAGTCCTCTCATCACTCCATCCTCTAGTCCTCTCATCACTCCATCCTCTCATCACTCCATCCTCTAGTCCTCTCATCACTCCATCCTCTCATCACTCCCTCTAGTTCTCTCATCACTCCATCCTCTCATCACTCCATCCTCTAGTCCTCTCATCACTCCATCCTCTAGTCCTCTCATCATTCCATCCCCTAGTCCTCCCATCACTCCATCCTCTAGTTCTCTCTCACTCCATCCTCTCATCACTCCACCTCTTGTCCTCTCATCATTCATTCCTCTAGTCCTACCTCTCAATCATCCTCTATCCCTCATCATTTTCCATCCTCTAGTCCTCTCATCCTCCATCCTCTAGTCTCGTCATCCTCCATCCTCATCATCACTCCATCCTCTAGTCCTCGCATCACTCCATCCTCTCATCCTCCATCCTCTAGTCCTCTCATTCACTCTCACCCATCCTCTAGTCCTCTCATCACTCCATCCTCTCATCACTCCATCCTCTTGTCCTCTCATCACTCCATCCTCTAGTCGTCTCATCACTCAATCCTCTAGTCCTCTCATCACTCCATCCTCTAGTCGTCTCATCACTCAATCCTCTAGTTCGCTCATGACTCCATCCTCTCATCACTCCATCCTCTAGTCCTCTCATCACTCCATCCTCTCATCCCTCCATCCTCTAGTCCTCTCATCACTCCATCCTCTAGTCCTCTCATCACTACCATCTCTATCCTCTCATCACTTCCATCCTCTAGTCCGTCTCTCACTCAATCCTCCTAGTCCTCTCATCATCACTCCATTCCTCTAGTCCTCTCATCACTCCATCCTCTCATCACTCCTCCTCTTGTCCTCTCATCACTCCATCCTCTCTATCACTCCCATCCTCTCATCATCCATCCGTTTTCTCTCATCCTCTCATCACAACGCATCCTCCTCCACTCCATCCTCTCATCCTCTCATCACCTCCAACCTCTCATCCTCCATCCTCATTTTCCTCTCATCACTCCATCATCTCATCACTTAACACTAAACTCCATCCTCTATCCCTCTCATCCCATCCATCCTCTCATCACTCCATCCTCTCATCCTCTCCATCACTCCAACCTCATCATCACTCCATCCTCGAGTCCCTCTCATCACTCCTCCTCTCATCCTCTCATCACTCCATCATCTAGTCCTCTCATCACTCCATCCTCTCATCACTACCATCCTCTATTCCTCTCATTCACGCTATCCTCTCCATCACTCCATCCCTCTCATCACTCCGCTCCTCTCATCATCTCCATCCCTCATAGTCCTCTCATCACTCCATCTCTAGTCCTCTCATCCGCCATCCTCTAGTCCTCTCTCACTCCAATCTCTAGTCCTCCTCACTACCTCCTCACATGCCCCCATCCTCTCATCCTCCAATCCTCTCGTCCTCATCACTACCTCCTCTCTTCCCTCCATCCTCTCATCACTCCATCATCGAGTCCCTCTCATCACTCCTCCTCTAATCACTCAATCCTCTCATCACTCCATCCTCTTGTCCATCTCATCATCATCCTCAACACTCCATCTACTAGTCTCTCATCACTGCTCCATCCTCTGTCCTCTGATCCCTCCATCCTCTAGTCCTCTCATCCCTCATCCTCTAGTCCTCTCATCACTCCATCCTCCGCATCACTCCATCCTCTAGTCCTCTCTCACTCCATCTCTCGACCACTCCATCCTCTCTCCTCTCATCACAAAACACCATCCTCTCATCACTAATCCATCCTCTCATCCCCCCTCTCATCACTCCAACCTCTCATCACTCCATCCTCTTGTCCTCGCATCCCTCATCCTCTCATCACTCCATCCTCTAGTCCTCTCATCCCTCCATCCTCTCATCACTCCATCCTCTCATCACTAAAAAAAAACTCCATCCTCTCGCCTCTCTCACTCCAACCTCTCATCACGCTCCGCTAGTCCTCGTCATCACTCCCTCCTCTCATCCTCTCCTCACTCCATCCTCTCATCACTCCATCCTCTAGGTCCTCTCATCACCCATCATCTAGTCCTCTCATCACGCCATCCTCTCATCACTGCCATCCTCTATCCTACTCTCACTCTACCTCTCATCACATCATCCTCTCATCACTCCATCCTCTCATCCTCTCATCACAACCACCTCTCTCACTCCAACCTCTCATCACTCCATCCTCTCATCCCTCCACCTCGTCATCCTCTCATCACACCATCCTCTCATCACTCCATCCATCTATCCTCTCATCACTCCCTCCTCTCATCTCTCATGCACCCAACTTCTCTCCTCCATCCTCTAGTCCTCGCATCACTCCTCCTCTAGTCCTCTCATCACTCCTCCTCTCATCCTCTCATCAACACCATCCTCTCATCCACTCCATCCACTCTCATCCACTCCTCCTCTCTCACTCCATCGCTCTTGTCCTCATCATCACTCCATCCTCTCATCCTCCATCCTCTCTCCTCTCATCACATCCCATCCTCTCATCACTCCATCCTCTCATCCTCTCATCCCTCCATCCTCTCATCACTCCATCCTCTTGTCCTCTCATCACTCCATCGTCTCTCACTCCCATAAATCCTCTAGTCCTCTCATCCCTCCATCCCTCATCACTCCATCCTCTCAATCACTCATCCTCTCATCCTCTCATTCACTCCAATCTCATCACACCACCCTAGTCTTCATCACCTCCATCCTCTCATCACTCCATCCTCTCATCTCTCATCACTCCATCATCTAGTCCCTCATCACTCTCTCCTCTCATCACTCCATCCTCTAGTCCTCTCATCACTCTATCCTCTCATCACTCCATCCTCTCATCCTCCATCCTGTAGTCTCTCATCATCCATCATCTCGTCCTCTCATCACTCCATCCTCTCATCAATCCATCCTCGAGTCTTCATCACTTCTAATCCTCTCATCACTCCATCCTCTCATCACTCCATCCTCTCATCCTCTCTCACACCATCCTCTCTCACTCCAACCTCTCATCACTGCATCCTCATCATCACTAACTCCATCCTCTCTCCTCGTCCATCACACCACCCTCTCATCACTCTATCCTCCTAGTCCTCTCATCACATCCATCTCTCATCCTCTGTCATCACTCCATCCTCTCATCACTCACCTCTCGCCTTCATCACACCATCCTCCTCATCACTTCCCTCCTCTCATCACTCCATCCCATAGTCCTCGGTCATCACTCATCCTCTTTGTCCTCTCATCACTCCATCCTCTCATCCTCCATCCTCTAGTCCCTCTCATCACTCCATCCTCTAGTCCCTCATCCCTCCATCCTTAGTCCTGCTCATCACTACAACACTACTCCATCCTCTAGTCCGCCCCCCTCCAAATCACTCCATCCTCTTGTCCCTCATCCTCCATCCTCTTCATCACTCCATCCTCTCTCACTCCATCCTCTAGTCCACTCATCAATCCATCCTCGTCATCACTCCATCCTCTAGTCCTCTCATCACTCCATCCTCTCATCACTCCATCCTCTAGTCCTCTCATCATCCATCCTCTTGTCTCTCATCACTCTCATCCTCTAGTCCTCTCATCACTCCATCATCCTCATCACTTACCATCCTCTCATCACTTCCATCCTCTAGTCCTCTCACTCACTCCATCCTCTAAGTCCTCTCATCAGTCCATCCTCCTAGTCCTCTCATCCTCCATCGCTCTATCCTCTCATATCCGTCATCCCTCACTCCATCCTACAGTCTCTCATCCCTCCATCCTCTAGTCCCTCTCATCACTCCCTCCTCTCATCCCTCCATCCTCTAGTCCTCTCTCATCCATCATCTAGTCTCATCACTACCTCCTCTCTCCCTCCATCCTCTCATCAACTCCATCCTCATTCCTCATCACTAACCTCCTCTCTCCCTCCCATCCTCTCATCACTGCCATCATTAGTCCTCTCATCCCTCCTCCCTCTCATCACCAATCCTCTCATCACTCCATCCTCTAGTCCTCTCTCCCTCCTCCTCTCATCACTCCATCCTCTTAGTCCTCTCATCACTCAATCCTCTAGTCTCTCATCACTGCCATCCTCTTGTCCTCTCACACGTCCTCCTCTATTCTCTCATCACTCACACTCCATCCTCTCATCACTCATCCTCTCATCACTCCATCCTCTAGTCCTCTCATCACTCCCTCCTCTAGTCCTCTCATCACTCCATCCGCTAGTCCTCTAATCACATCCCTCATCTAGTCCTCATCACTACCTCCGCTCATCCCTCCATCCATTTCATCCCCATCCCTAGTTCCCTCATCACTACCATCCTCTCATCCCCCATCCTCTCATCACTCAATCATCTAGTCCTCTCATCACTCCATCCTCTAATCACTCAATCCTCTCATCACTCCATCCTCTTGTCCTCTCATACTCCATCCTCTCATCCTCCATCCCTCTAGTCCTCTCATCACTCCATCCTCTGTCCTACATACCACTCCTCACTCTCACTCCATCTTAGTTCCTCTCATCACCTCCATCCTCAGTCCTCACCCATCCTTTAATCCTCTCATTCACTCCTCCTTAGTCCTACTCAATCACTCCATCCTTCATCACTCCATCCTCTACCTCCTCTCATCCACCATCCTCTCATCAACTCCATCCTCCAGTTCTCTCATCACTCCATACCTTCACCTCCATCTTTAGTCCTCTCATCACTCCATCCTCTAGTCTATATTCCACTCCCTAGTCCTCTCCCCATAACTCCTCAGCTCTCATCACTCCTTCCTCTCATCACTCCATCTCTTTCCTCATCATCATTCATCACTCCATCCTCTCATCACTCATCTCTACTAGTCCTTCTATGCATTCACTCCTCACTCTCATACTCATCCTAGTCCTCCATCCAGCTCATCACTCTATACTCCAGCCTTAGTCCTCCATCACTCATCTCTCCTCATACCCACCTCTAGTCCTCTCATCACTCCATCCCGCTCTCATCACTCCTCTTATCATCACCGATCCTTGTCTCTCATCACTCCAACCTCTGTCATCACTCACATCTCTTACTCATCACTCCATCCTCTTCATCACTCATCCTATTCGCCACACCATCCATCCTTCAACACTCCCCCCCCCATCTTAGGCCTCATCAATCAATCCATCCTCACCTCATCCTCCTCATCACTCCCACCCTATCTCTCATCACTCACATCCTCTAGTCCTCTTCATCACATCACTCCTTCTAGAGTCCTTCATCACTCACATCCTCTCAGTCCTCTCATCAATCAATCCCTAGTCCTCTCATCACTCCACTCCTCTCTCAACTCCATCCTCTTGTCCTCTCATCATCTCCTCCTCTCTCACATCCATTCTCCCACACATTCCATCCTACTCGATCCTCTCATCACAACCCATCCTCTCATCACTCATCTCTCATCCTCTCATCCAAACTTCCACACCTCTCATCACTCCATCCTCTTTCCTCACCCATTCACTCCTCTGTCCCTCATACCCTCCTCCTTACTCACTCTCCCATCTCATCCACTCCTCACACTTCCTTCCTCTAGTCCGTCATCATCCCTCCATCTCTCACCTCCATCCTCCTCATCACTCCACTCAACTCTATCCTCCTCCTAGCATCCACATCCACTCTCATCCTCCATAACTCCATATTCGCTCACTCATCCTATCATCACTCCACCTTAGTCCTCTCATCACTTCCTCCATCTCCTCACTACCATCACTCCATCACTCATCACTCCATAAGTCCTGCTCATCACTCCATCTTAGTCCTCTCACTCCCTCCTCTCTACGAAGCCTCCATCATCATCATCTAGTCCTCATCACTACCTCTCTACATCCCTCCATCCTCTCATCACTCCAATCCTCTAGTCCTCAATCACTACCTCCTCTCATCCTCCATCATCTATAACTACATCATCTAGTCTCTCATCACCTTCCATCCTCTAATCACCAATCCTTCATCATCCCATCCATCTGCCTATCATCACTCATACTCTTAGCACTCAATCCTCTAGTCCTCTCATTCATCCCTCACCCTCTATACCTCTCACCCATCCTATAGCCTCTCATGCCCTCCATCCTTAGTCCTCTCATCACCCATCTCGCATCATGCCCTCCTGCTGGTCCTCTCATACACTCTCCATCCTCCTCATCACTCCATCTTATCACTCTCATCAACCATCCTCTCATCACTCCATCATCTCATCCTCTCATCACTGACTCACCTCTCATTCACTCCATCCTTCTTGTCCTTCACACTCATCCTCTCATCCATCCATCATTAGCACTCCTCCTCCTAGTCCTTCATCTCAACTCCATCCTCTCAGTCACTCCAATCTCACTCTCTCACCAACCCTCTTCCTCCAATCACTCAGACATCTCATCATCTCTCATCACTCTCATCCTCTCATCACCCTCCATCCTCTCATCACTCCATCCTCTAGTCCTCTCATCCACTCCACTATCTCTTCCTCCATCACTTCTATCCTCTCATCACTCCATACTCTAGTCCTCTCATCACTCTACCTCCCTCATCACCCCATCCTCTCATCACTCATCCTCCAGTCCTCCATCACATCCCTCCCTCTCATCCCTCTCACTCCTCTATCATCACTCCATCCTCTCAGTCCTCTCATCACCTCATCCTTCATCACTCATCCCTCTGTCCTATCATCTCCATCCTCTTGTCTCATCATCCAATCCATCACATCCTCTCCATCTCATCCGCCGCAGTCCTATATCACTCCATCCTTCATCCTCTCATCCCCATCCTCTCAGTCCGCACCTATCCATTCCTCTATCCCTCATCACTCCCTCCTCTCATCACTCCATCCTCTGTCCTCTCATACACTCCATCCTCATCATCCTCCATCCTCGTCATCCTCTCATCACACCATCTCTCATCATCCATCGCTCTCTCTTCATCACCTCCAACCTCTCATCATCCATCCTCTGTCCTCTCATCACTCCATCTCTCATCCACTGCCATCTCTAGTCCTTCTCTCCTCCCCTCTCATCACTCAATCCTCTCATCACTCCATCCGCTCCTCCTCTCATCACTCCAACCTCTCATAATCCATCCTCTAGTCCTATGCATCACTCCATCCTCTCATCCACTCCATCCTATCATCCTCTCAGTCCTCCATCACTAGCATCCTCTCATCACTCATTCCTCATCACTCATCCTCATGCTCCACGCACATCCTCCATCACTCCACCTCTCATCCACGTCCATCCTCCCATCACTCCATCCTCTTCTCTCATCACATCCTTCATCGATCTTAGCCTCTCATCACTCCATCCTCTCATCCTATCCCCACTTCTCTCTACACCTCGTCCTCTCATCACTCTATCCTCTCATCCTACTCCTTCATCATCCATCCTCTCATCCTCTCATCACCCATCCTCTCATCACTCAACTCCTCCGCATCATCACTCCAATTCCTCTCATCACACCACCATTCATATCTCCTCTGCTCACTCTCATCCCTCCATCCTTCCATCCCTCTCATCATCTCATCACCCACTCTCAATCTCTCATCACACCATCCTCTCACTCACTCCATTCCTCTCATCCTCTCCATAGTCCTCTAACACTCTCATTGTCAATCACTCCACTCCATCTATAGTCACCCATCACTTATCCTCATCATCCTCATCTACCTCTCTCCATCCTCTCTAGTCTCACATCTCATCCCTTATCATCCCTCATACTCCTCCTCTGCATCCTTCATCACTCCACCTCTCATCACTTCCTCTCCTCATCTTCCTCCTCATCCACTCTCCCACTCTCATCTCTCATCACTCCATCCATCCAGTCCTCCCATACCTCCATCCTTCCATCACTCCATCCTCTAGTCCTCTCGTCACTCTTGTCCTCTCATCACTCCATCCCTCTCTTCACTCTCATCCTCTTCATCACTCTCACTCTAGTCTCCAGTCCACTCTAGTCCCCATCCTCCTCCTCTAGTCCTCTCATCACTCCATCCATCTAGTCACTCATATACCTCCTCTAATCCCTCTCACCTCTCATCACTCCATCCTCTAGTCCCCATCACTCACCTCCCATCACTCCATCCTATCCTCTCATCACTCCATCATCTAGTCCTCTCATCAACTCACTCACATCCTAAATCACCTCTAACCCTCTCTCACTACCTATCCTCTCATACTCCTCTCATCCTCCATCCTTCATCACTCCATCCTCTAGTCCTACACTACAGTACACTCCATCTCTCTACTCCATAATCTCATCCCTACCATCCTCCTAGTCCTACTCATCACCTCAGCTCTCGCTCTATCACGCCATCTCTGCATTCACTACCACCTCTATCCTCTCATTCACTCATCCTCTCCGCGCCTCTTCACTCACTCCTCCTCTAGTACCTCTCATCACTCAATCACTTCTCTCATCACTCCATCCTACTATCACCTCTCACACTCCATCCTCTCTCCTTCCTCTCATCACTCCATCCTCTAGTCCTCCTCAACTCCATACTAGGTCCTCTCATCCACCTCGCAATCACTCCTCATCTATCCTCACATCCTCCACATCTATCATACCCTCCTTTTCACCTCATCCTCTCCTAACCTCCTCCATCCATCTCCACTCCACATCTATCCCCTCACTCACTCATCCTCTCCTATCACTCTTCTCTCACTGCCTCCTCTCATCACTCCCATCCTCTAGTCCATTCACCTCCATCACTACCTATCTCATCTCTAGTCCTCTCATCCCCACTCTCTCATCCTCCATCCTATCATCATCATCCTCTAGTCCTCTCATCACTCAGTCTCCATCACTCCATCCCTATCTACTCCATCCACTCTTCATCCACTCCATCCCTACATCCACCTCACTCTCATCACCAATCTAGTGTCCTTCATCACTACCTCTCATCACCCATCCTAAGCCTCTCATCCACTCCTCTCATCTCCCCTCTCATCACTCTCCATCCTCTCATTCCTCCTCATCTCACCTCTCTCATCACTCCATCCTCTAGTCCTATCCTCATCCTCTATCCTCTCATCACCCATCCTTAGCATCACATCATATTAGCCTCTCATTCATCACTCATCACTCCAGTCCTCTCACTCACATCCATCCTATCATACTCACCTCACAATCCTCACTACCAATCCTCAGTCACCCGCTATCATCACCATCCTTCCTTTCATCACATCTCCATCATCCATCTCACCGCACAGATCCATCGTCATCCTCTCATCACTCAATTTTCTCATCTCCTCAGTCTATCACTCCACTTTCCTCTCATACACTTCCATCCCTCATACTCTCATACACCATCCTCATCATCCAATCCTATTCCTCCATCCTCGCATACCATCTTCATCATCCTCATCTATCATCCATCCTCTCATGTCCTCTCATCCACCTCCCATCCTCCATCACTACTCCATCCTCATTATCCCCTTCATCACTCCTCCATCCTTCTGCATCACTCCATCATCTCTCATCATCTCATACTCTCTCCCCATCATCCTCACTCATCTATCTCCATCACTCCAACTCCTCATCATCCTTCCTCTAGTCCTCCTCATCACCGATCTCTCATCCTTCCTCTCTCATCTCATCATTCCATCATCTAGTCCTCTCATCACTCCATCCTCTTCATCACTCCTCCTCTGTCCTCTCATCCCATCTCTCTACTCCTCTCTCACCTCCATCCTCTCATCACTCCCCATCCTCAACACCGTAGTCCTCTCACTCATCCTAGCTCATCACTCTAGTCCTCACTCCTCATCCACCTCTTCACCTCATCTCGTCCTAATCTCCTGCCTCACCTCATCCCTCACACTCACATAGTCCTTCTCATCATCCCTACCTATCCCTCATCACTCATCACTCCTTACTCTCATCACTCCATTACTCCTCGTCCTCTCATACCTCATCCATCTAGCCTCTCATCCTCCACACTCCCACCTCACTCTCACTCCATCCTCATCACTCCTCTCATCATCCTCCATCTACACCCACTCACTCCACTCCATCCTCTAGTCCCTCTCATCATCCTCCATCCTCATCCAATCACTCCATCCTCATCATCTCACTCAACCTGCTATCACTCCACCATACACCATCCTCTATCATCCTCTCATCACTCCATATCCCTATCCTCCATCATCCATCCTCTTGTCCTCTCTCACTCCATCCATTCATCACGTCCCTCCTCTAGTCCTCTCATCACTCCAGTCCTCTAGTTCCTCATCATCCCAGCTCTCTTCCTCCTCATCCATCCCTATCCTCTATTCCTCCAATCTTTCTCATCACTCCATCCTCTGTCATCACTCCATCTCCTACTCATCACTCCATCCTCTAGTCTCATCATCACTCCATCCTCTCATCACTTCCATCCTCTAGTCTCTCATCACTCCATCCTCATCATACCCTCCTCTAGTCCTCTCATCCTCCATTCCTCCTGTCCTCTCATCAATCCATCCTCTATTCCTCTCATCACTACCATCCTCTCATCACTCCATCCTCTAGTCCTCTCATCCCCATCCTCTAGTCCTCTCATCACTCCATCCTCTAGTCCTCTCATCACTCCATCCTCTAGTCCTCTCATCACTCCGTCCTCCCATCACTCCATCCTCTAGTCCTCTCATCCCTCCATCCTCTAGTCCTCTCATCACTCCATCCTCTCATCCCTCCATCCTCTAGTCCTCTCATCACTCCATCATCTAGTCCTCATCACTACCTCCTCTCATCCCTCCATCCTCTCTACTCCATCCTCTAGTCCTCATCACTACCTCCTCTCATCCCTCCATACCTCTCATCACTCCATCATCTAGTCCTTCATCCCTCCATCCTCTCATCACTCAATCCTCTCATCACTCAATCCTCTAGTCCTCTCATACCCTCCATCCCTCCTCATCACTCATCCTCTAGTCCTCTCCTCACCTCCATCCTCTAGTCCTCTTCATCACTCCATCCTCTTGTCCTCTCATCACTCCCATCCTCTATTCCTCTCATCCCTCCTCCGCTCATCACTCCATCTTCTCTCAACTCCTCCTCTAGTCCTCATCATCACTACCATCCTCTAAGTCCTCTCATTCCCTCCATCCTCTATCCTCTAATCACTCCATCATCTAGTCCTCATCACTACCTCCTCTCATCCCTCCATCCTC